>NW_015169249.1:27376-72014 GCF_001447785.1 Gekko japonicus | reverse complement strand
GACATCCGGCCGCAGGGTCCGTTTCCCCCCACTCAACCCCACTCACTCCAGGGCCGGCGACTGGAGGTGCAAGCCTCCGGCTGCCGGGTCCGTTTCCACCCCCCCCACTCCAGGACCGGAGACAGGAGGCAGAAGCCTCCGGTCGCCCACTCCCTTCCCCTCCCCCACCACCCACTCCCAACAGGCACTGAGGGGAATGTAGGGTTGCCAGCTCTAAGGAGGGAAATACCTGGAGGTTTGGGGGGTGGATTCTGTAGAGGGCAGCATTGGGCGGGGGGGGGGCGGAAGGACTCAGCAGGTATAATGTCATAGGGTCTACCCTCCTAAAGCAGTCATTTTCTCTAGGGGAACTGATCTCTGTCATCTGGAGATCAATTGTAGCAGTGGGAGATCTCCAGGTCCCACCTGGAGATTGGCAACCCTAGGGGAAAGTCAGCTGCACAGCAGGGGGTTGAAGAGAATGGTTTGATGGCTGCTGGGCCAAGATTGGCAACAATAGTTCCCCAGGAGCCCCATCGTAAATGCACCAAACAATTCCTCAAGATTTTCCAAAACACTACTCTGTTTTGGGCTCCTGGGGAACTTTGAAGTAGCACCAAAGCTTTAAGATCTCTCCAGCTGTCACCTGGAGACTGGCAACAGCTTGTCTGGAGTGTGGGCAGCATGGCATTGTATCTGTCTGAGGTCCCCCTCTTCCTCCTCCTCCTCAGGTCCCACCCTCAGCAGGCTTCATCCCTAAAATATCCTGGAAGTTTCCAACCTGGAGTTGGCAACCCTATGTCCTGGAGTTCGAACCTGGAGTTGGCAACCATCAGCCAACGTTTATCTGCCTGTCTGTCTTTACAACCCCCCCCCCCACGCACACACACACAGCCTCTGCCTAGGGAGCAGCTGACATCATTCTCCTCTCCCAACTGAAAATTCCAACTGCCTTGCGGGGGGGGGGTGAGTTTGAGGTGTGGAATGGAGTGTAGTCCAATCAGCTTCCATATGTAAATGACCTTGGAACGCTGGCCGGGACTGCACAAAGCAGCCAATGAACCCAGCCAGTGTCTTCTGAGTGGCAGTTTTTTCGGCCTAACACTAAAGGGGCCAATTTTAGAATTCTGGCACCCAAAACTCTTTTATAATAAGGGAGAGATGCCACCATTTCCTTGTAGAAGAACCATTTCCTAATTATAAATGGATACCGTCAGTAATCACATTACAGCAATCAGAAGCAGTAACTTTGTGATCTTCCACATGGACTTTCATGGGAAGTAGAGAAGTGGGTTTTTAGAGCTACTGACACCATCAACTAATATATGTATATACATACTTCTTGGGAAAATCATTATTAGTGCTTCTGATCACTAAGTTCTGATGCTAAGTTAAATGTGGTTTAGAATCACAGACAGCATTCTGAAGCAGATCTGGTCGCAATAAGTCTCACTTTATTCAAAAGGGCTTATTCCCAGGAAAGGGTCTTGGGATTTGCAGCCATAGTCATTACATCAAGACAAGCCCAGAATTTGTTGAAGCCATAAGTTGTGTGAACCACAGGGGTGAGTGACCCAAAAGTATTGTCATGTTACAGAGGATGCTACAGGTATGGTGAACACAGTCATCAGTATCTGGAGATGATCCTAACTATCCTGTCCCCAATTCTTCACTTTTGATTTTCCTGAAGCTCAGCAAACAGCAGTGAATGTTTGCTTTTCCACACCCTTTATTGCATTTTTAATAAAACTGGATTATTTAATCAGGGTGAAGAGACTTGAAGAACAGTTGAGGATGAAACCGTTGCTTTAAAGCGATCTGAAATATCTATTATTTTCCAGAGTGACACACAAGCAACATTATTTAGAGTAAGCTCACAGGAAAAATGCTAAGAAAACACTGATATCATCACTTAAGTTGATGGAAACCATTGGAATGCTAATGGTGTGAATTGGCTAGATAGAACATGTCCTTACCTTCACAGGAGGCTTGGTATCATTGGCAATCTCTTTGACTAAGATGCCGGTAGGTGCCGCTGCATACGGAGGTAGACAGGGGTTAAGAACATCATTGTGCTATAGTTTATTCTTTTCCAAGGAGAAGAGAATACGAATTAGCAAATGACAAAACTAAGCAGCCTCTGCCTGAAAATGAGTTGTGAGCTAAAACACAGTTTGGCTTGTGTGCTATGTAAAATGCAACAGAGAACAAAACCATAAATTAAAGAGCTTGCACCCTGTCATACTGGAAGAGAAACACTTTGTTGGTGAACCTCTTTGTGGGTGTGCTCACAAAGATCAGAGGTAAACTTCTTATGAACAACTGGCCCAACCCATTGCAAGTCAGGAGAATTCTAGCATTTCACTTGAAAGAGACCGCTCTGTTTAGCAAACCTGCTGCAGCTTTGGCAAATCTCTCAGCCTGAAGAAATTCTTCCTCCCATGTAATGTTGTTCTCTTTCTGCCTGCTGAAACAGAATGCTCCTGAGCCAGATTTACAAGGACTGCAACAGTCCTACTAGCTAGAGGGAGCTCTGATTTCTTCAGACCACACATGAAACATCACAAGGAAAATGTCTTCCTTTTTCATGAAGAATGTAATTTCCTTAGAACGTGGCAGTGAAATACTATCCAGACACCCCCACATAGAATCTGATCTCAACTATGGGAAGACTCCAAGAGATTGTAAGCTCTCCTCTCAAACCTTTCTCCCACCCCTTTCGTTCTATCAAGGCATGGTATTTTAAGACCCTACACCATGGATTACAGTTTTTAAAACCACAAGTGTTAAAGAAGCTTTATTTACTCAACCACCCACTGACCCACATGCACCTCCCCCCCCAAAAAAAGCAAAAGCTCTGGCTGGGGCAGTCCAACTCCCTTGCTGCCACTACTTGGCAAAAGCAGGACTGGGCAAGTTTATCCACATGTAAAGGCAGGCCTGAGCTGTGTTTTGCCTAAATCAAGAATACAGTCATGCCCTAACTTGAATAGCCCATGCTAGCCTGATCTTGTCAGATCTCAGGAGCTAAGCAGCGTCAGCCCCAGCTAGTAAACGGATGGGAGACCTCTAAGGAATACTAGAGTCAAGAGGCAGAGGCAGGCAATGACAAACCCCTCTGAACATCTTTTGCTTTGAAAACCCTACATAAATACATTTCTGTACATTCATACAAGAATAAGCATTGAAAAATGATTCCACAGTGTTGACAAGCACAGTCCAATAATCTAAAGTTCTTACACAGTAAATCTTTGCGTTTTTCTTGTACTAATATTGGATTGTAGACAAATAGCATAAAGGTAACAAATCTGCATACAGGCTTGCTCCAACACCTGTTTCATAAGGCTTCTTCATAGCAGAATACATGTAGACTCAGTAAATCTTTTCCTACTCAGCATTCAGAGAAAGCATACAGAGAAAAAGCTGAATAAGGGCGATTCTGCATTGGCTTTCCCCTCTGCTGTTTTACCAAATGTACAGCTCAAAACCACGTTCAAATACGCTGGGGCAACGCTGTACTGACTGTGAAGTCACCCTTGAATGGCCATAAATCTATGCAGAAGGTACCATAAAATCCCATGATCAAAGAAAGTGAAAGCGGCATGCAATACAGAGGGGAATATCTGTTCCAACGTGGGTTTGGTAAAACAATGGAGGGAAAAGTAAAAGCCAATGCAGAATTGCCCTAAGAAAAGATTTCGCAGTTTGCTTGGTTTGGATTGCTGACTGAATTAAAAATCCCAATGAAAGACTGATGAAATGGGAAGCAGCAGATTTGATGGATGGCTTACATAAACATATTTGGACTAAAACTGGGAAAACATCCAACCCCCCCCCCCACAATAAGTATTGGCCATGTTATTAGAGACAGCTTGTTGAAAAATTGGTGGTCACTTAACACAAGAATAAGTCCCCTGATATCACCTTTAATGTCCCCACTAGATGCTTATCATGACAAATATGAGAGGAAAACTAATGATTTTATAACATACCAAGATATGATCAATAAACATGGGAAAATCAAATCTTGGCAAGTAATTAATGAAGAACGGGGAAAGATACAATGGTTAACACATCTTCAACTTTCATTAAGGCTGAAAGACGATAAACATTGAGAGTTGACTCAATTTGAAAATATTGTATTGAATCAGACAGACAACCTTTATTGGCATGTAAGAGATAAGATAACATTAAAATTTAAGAATACATCAAAGGTATGGCTGTTGAACAGCCAACAAAAAAGAACTGATCGATTAATAGTTTCCCTGGTTCGAATTACAGATTGAAGAAAACAAGCAACGTTTAAAGTTATAGAAGCATTTTGCCCAGAGAGTAGCAACTGGACCTTGATACTCTCAGGAAGACCACACCATGTAAAACGAAGGGTGTCCAGAAATGTTCCTTGAATCTTAGTATAAAATTGACAATTTAAAAGAACATGGGAAATGGATTCGATATCACCCTGACCACAGGAGCATTGCCTAAGTTCATAGGGGATTTTTTTGGCATCTTCCAAAGAAGATGGCTGATGGCAATAAGTTAGATCTGGCTAACATAAATGCCCTTCTTTGATGGTGATCAGTTAGAGAACAAAAATAAGTAGCTGTCTGGCCCAGTATCTGGGATAATCCCAGATGAACTGGGGAACAGGTTTTCCTGGCTGCCTCAGTCAGGCACTGAAATTGAGTATCTAGAAGCCTGCGTTTAATTGTATAAAATATAGTGGAGGCAGATGATAAGTAAAGCAAGTCTAGATGTATTCCTAAGGACCTAATTTTTGGGGGGACTAATTTCAGCCAATTAGGTTCATAATGATCTGTCAGCATTAAAAATGAATTCGGGTCAGGATTAAACAGAAGGCACAGCCAGAATTTGATGGTCAGAAGCCAGGCCCGAGTTCCTAGCAGCATCTGGCCAGTTTCAAAACAGATCGCAGCGTATGGGACACAATTAGAGAGTAGATTGTATTGAATAAAAAAGATCATCTTTTAGGGCATTTTTATAAATTCCTTTTGCAATATGATACAGAAACAGAACAAGTCAAGACATGTATGGTGAAATGGTCACAAAACTTTGGCAAGGAGATTTCATTTCAGTGTTGGGAAAAGCTTTGGATGAAAGACATAAAATTCACAGCAAGTCAAGCACTTAGAGAGAACTGGTATAAAATGTTTTATCACTGGTACATCACCCCAAAAGACATTGAGAAGATGGGTAAAAACTATAAAGGATTGTGTTGGAAGTGTAAAGAGATAGATGGTACTTTTTACCATATCTGGTGGTCTTGTAAAAAAACGAGCAAATATTGGACGGAAATACATACTGAAATCCAAAAAATTCTGAATATTAAATTCACCAAGTCACCAGAGACAATGTTATTAGGAATCTTACCAGTGAATATGGATAGAGCAATGTATGAATTGTTCAGATACATGCTAACAGCAGCAAGAGTAGTATTCGCAGCCAAGTGGAAAATTAAGGGTTGCAAGACAAGATGCAAGAATACCCAGTTATGGCAAAACTGACAAACTACATTAACCAAAGACTGAAAGATGAATTTGAAAATAATTGGTGAGGTTTTTATTACTAATTTCTTTAGTAATATATTTGAAAGGTTTAATAGTAAACAATAATACTAAAAGACAGTTTTAATATGAAATGAAAAGTGTAATATGTGTTGTTTATTATAACAAACTTGTTTACTGTAACAAACTGTTGTGTGAAATCGCATACAAATTTCTGATGTAATCTATGTTATATAAGAGATAAGACTGATAACATAAAAATGAAAATATAAGTTTTTAAGTTAATAGGTAATATATATTTTAAGCTACAATGTCATTATATCATATACTTTGTTACATATATATTAACATTTTGAAGGATGGTCCTTATTTTCTGTAAAATCACCCTCATAATACGTTTTTGGGGTAATTATATTTTTGATCTTTTTTCCCCTATCCCTTTTCCCCCCAGTATCGGTTGTAATATATTTTTTTTAAAAAAGAGAGGGAAGATTTCACCGAGTGTGAGCATTATGCAGAGAGACAGCATGCAGAGATGAATGCTGAGTAGGAAAGGATTCACTGAGTCAACATGTGTTCTGCTCTGAAGAAGTCTTATAAAACAGGTGTTGGAGCAAGCCTCTGTGCAGATTGGTTACCTTTATGCTATTTGTCTACGTTCCAATGTTAGTACAAAAAGACACAAAGAAGACTTACTGTTTGTAACAACTTTAGATTATTGGACTGTGCTTGTCAACAATGTGGAATCATTTTTCGATGCTTATTCTTGTATGAATGTACAGAAATGTATTAGTATTTGTATTGATCTATTTTTTTGAAAAATCTATAAAAGAGTGATATTCCCTCTGTAAACATATCACGGTTGCCATTAACTGTTTCCTACCTCTTTTCCCATGATCTCTCTTTGGTTATCCTTGAAAACTCTACAGTCAGGGTATTTTTTGTTTTTTTAAAAAGAGGTGCCAGAACTCTCAAGAGGGAAATGAAGTTTTCAGTGTGTATACTGAAAATTCATGAACCTTTAAATATTTTACAAAGAATTTTGTCAAAGAGGTTCTGGAACTCCATTCCATCACCTTTCCCCAGGGAAAAAAACCCCTGCCCACAAAGTCACCATAAGTCAGCTATGATCTGACAGCACTTTCCACCACCAAGAGGTAGAGACTGTGAGGGTGGGGGTTAGGGAGGTGAGGTGAGGGAGTTCAGTAGGAATGTGATGTCATAGACTCTGCCCACTGAAGCTGCCATTTCCTCCAGGGGAAGTGACCTCTGTAGTTGGGTGATCAGTTTTAACTCTGGGAGATCTCCAGGCCCCAGCTGGAGGTTGGTAGACCTAAGAACAGCCTGGCTCTGTTCTGTGAATGAGGTCCATATGCATAAGTATTAATGTCAAACAAGTGACTGTCAATAGTTTTTGATCTTTTAAATAAATGCAAAATCCAGAAAGTTGCCCCCAGCTGGAGGTTGGTAGACCTAAGAACAGCCTGGCTCTGTTCTGTGAATGAGGTCCATATGCATAAGTATTAATGTCAAACAAGTGACTGTCAAGAGTTTTTGATCTTTTAAATAAATGCAAAATCCAGAAAGTTGCCCCCACTTCATCAAAAACAAGCCTTATTTTTGAACAACCAGTAGGAAAATGCTCTACTCGTACAGCTTCCAAACTCACCAATACCTTAAATACAGGTGATGAAGTGTATGCTGCAGAAGAATTAGGATGCTCAGTCTAACAATCAGCAAAATTCTGGCTCTCTTAATAATGGTTTTCACCATCCCTTGCTTTCCCAAGGTAGTTTTTCTGGAGTCATGTCTACACGAGGAGTGTGCCTGGGATTCTCCAGGACAAAAGGCAGTGTGAATGCATCTGAAATATTATATGCTCTGTGTAGATTTGCATGCCTGTTCAGCATATGTGGGTTCAGACACAATTTTGGTATACATATCAACAACTTTTTGCTTTATCATGTACGGTTAAGACACCATCACACGCATCACTGTTCACAAACAGCTGCATGCCACTGATAGAATGCTACCTAAACTTATAAAAATATAATTGCATGCAGCCAATTTTTGTCCAATCATTTATTTTGCACCTTCTTTTATTAACATTTCCCCCCAGTGGAAACAAGATAGAATACTGCACAACTCTGCACAGTTGAAACACTGCAGAGTTTAAGGTTTAAATGAAGTACATTCAACCATGTGACGAATGTTCAGTTCAGTTTCAGTTCAGTTCAAAAAGAATTTAATTTACACTTTAATTTTTAAAAAACATTAAAAAAGACAGTATAACAGAAATGTGCCACATCTATTATACAGTTATTGCATAGAATACTCAGCAGAAGTCTCAACCTTCTAGATTCTGAAAAGGAAGAAAAGTTTAATAGCCATTTCCTCAGGAACTTTTCTCTCACAACTGCATGTTTTGGGCAACAGAAAAATATATGGGCAAGTGAGTCTACAGTTGCTAATGGGCAGTTGCAGTAGCATTGACTTGCTGGGATGTCCTGAAAATGACCCTTCACCTGTGCAGATGGGAATGCATTGCAGCATGCCACCATATGTACTCTTCTCAACTTAGGAACAGATAGTACATATAAATAATGTGGTATGTCAAATCTGATGGAGTATTTAATTCCCACATATAGTGGTGAGCATTTCTGTGTGGCATGCTTTTGTAACGCATTCCAGTCGTGCTCCATTAATTTTTTGTTGAGCACTGTTCTAATTTTAGATGTTACGTTCCCAGTTTTATGTATGCCTAGTTGCTTGAACTTTGTGTTCACAGCGTTATTCCCTCCTTGCCAGTGTCGATCTTGTACTGATAAGGAAGTCAAGGTCGGAAGATTTTCAGCAGCAAACAACCTATATTTATAGTTGACTATAGCTTTCCAAATCAAGGTCAAGATCTTTGGTAACCCTAACTCTAAACGTATCACTGAGGAAGCAATAGATGGTGGCAGAGACAAAATTTTACGAAAAAATGTTAATTGAGTTTTTTCCAAAAGGTCTACCGGACCTGTGAACCATATTGGGGAGCCATACAAAATACAAGGTAAGAGTAAGGCTTGATATGCTTTCATGTGAAGAATGAGACTTAAAGTGCAAGCATATTATGCCATTAGAGTATTATGCTCACAACATTCGTCACACTTCAGAATTTTAAATGATGCCTACAATAACAGTATGTTCATAGACAGAGAGACATTCATGTTTATTTACCTTGTGTAAAAGAAGGAAGTTCTTCAAACTTTTTGCTACTGGTTTTCTCTGTTGAAATTTCTTCTTTCCTACCAAGTAATTAATAAGCACTCAGTAAGGAACACATGCTAGTTTTATAATTCGTCATGTATACAGCATGGTGCTGCGAACTTTCCTATGCCTAATTCATATAGTAGCCATAGCTACACAGCAGACTGTTTAAGTGCAACACAGTGACCCAGTTCCTCTAGGCCACTGTAAACCTTTCTTTTTAGATATTTTGTGATGGGATGGAAATAAATTGTTGGTTCATGTGATAAACTACTACTTGAAAGGCAGCATAAGAGGCACCCAAAACACAACACCCACTTAGGCCTTGCCTGTCTAACTGCAATAAAACACAAGCTCTGAAAAACATTTTTTTTATTATTATTTGGTTATTTATAGTCTGCTTTTTGTGCTGAGACTCGAGGTGGACTACATAGTGTAAGCCAAGTACAATCAGCAGAATGGGACATCCACTGAACAATACAATTGCATTTGGATTACAGATGTCTGAAAACAAACAGAAAGATCAAATAGCTCTAGTTTTCCATCTGCTTTGGAAAATTATTCTAATATCATATATGGCATCTTGGGTGGTTGTCTGTCAGAATCGGACCCTTGCCTGGTCATTGGGTCACTATACATGCATGTTTGAGTCTCTGATGTACATAGCTTTGCTTTGCTGAATGTTATCACATTTGCTTATGCCTTCTTCCCTGTTTGCAGTTTCCAATCTGTTTCCAATCTAGGTTTCAATCTGTCAGCAAGTATCCTCCTGGGGGGGGGATTGAGACCAGCCTGTGTGAATGTAGATATCGGCGCTTAGGAACCCTGTGAAGTTGTACCTCCCCCGGGTCGGCCATGAGAGAGTTTTGCTTTTCTCATGGCCTCGGGAGGATAGTAATTGATAAACATTCCCATTGAGTTAATTGAACTGTATTAACCTGTAACTTTACTATGCAATGCTGATGTATTTATGAGGGCTGGACCAGAGGTCCTGTAGTTTCTAACTTTGAAGTATTTGTCAGTTCTGTCAAAGCGTTTGACTTGTTTGTAACTTTCCTGACTTTCTACAATAAAGCCAATTAAAGGACTTATTGCATCTGAGAGTTACTACCCTGTCTGACATTGTCATAGATATTTGTGGACTTTGAACGTCAACAAACCTACAACCCATGTTCATGTGTCTTTAAGACTGGGAATGTAATGGTTCTTCACTATCTGCACATGGGGAAAAACAGTATAGTATAGAAGAATAATATGCTAATCGGCAAAATATTCCAACACTAACAGCAGGTTAAAGGATACAGAATGTGAGGTACCCATTTCCAACCTAAATTAAGATTGTATGCATGTGTGTGTGTGTGTTTTATAACCCTCCATCCCCTGCAAGCGGGCTCGGGGTGGGTCACAACAGGTCATTTCACAGTAGTAAAAACAATATGAATATATACAATTTAAATCCAGTTTTAAACCAATTCAGAATATGATGGCAGTCCAATTCATGGTAGTCCAGAGTGTCTCCTGTGTGGATGCTGGCTAGATGGTTGATAAGGCATTCAATTCACCGTAAGATGCCGTGCAGATCTTTTTAGCACCGTAGGGCCATTAAGTGGGACAGTACGAGCAGGGGAGGCCAAAATGGTTGGACAACTGCCACCTCAGCTGAAGGTCTGCTGAAACAGCTCCTTTTTACGGGCCTTGAGGAATTTAGGGCCCTGATCTCTGGTGGGAACATGTTCTACCAGGCCAGGGCCAGGGCAGAAAATGCCCTGGCTGAGGCTAGGCAGACATCTTTTGGGCTGGTGACTACCAAAAGGTGTTGATCTGCAGTGCAAGGCTCTCTGGGGCACAAATGGGGAAAGATGGTCCCATAGGTATATTATTTTATACCCTTCTGAGTCTATTGAAGTTAATGGAAATAGAAGGCTGTAACTTTTCTTATAATTTTACTATAAATCCATCATAGGGAAAGCCTATTACTTTTGTATTATAGATGTTCAACAAAATAGCAGATAAAGAGAGAAAGCTTGATTTTGCTAAAGATAGTATCAGTTGTTAAGGAGCGATAAGACAGAAATAACTGCTTCACACTGAAACAGGCTAAATGGGTTTTCAAAGTTGGGGCTATCCAACTCTCTAAATCATCACTTCTGTAAATGTTGGCTACCTGCTTCAGGACTTTGGCACATTCAAAGCATGCTTACTAAGCTAAGGAAATATCAGAAATCAAGCTGGAGTGATGGGGAGGGGGAACTGCAAGAAGAAAAGAAGTCTGGGCATCAAAAGGAAACCATGTTCTTCTCTCTTTTTCTCACCTAAAGATTTCCAAGGACGATAATTCCAGGACTCCAAAGTCATAATGTGGATATAAGTATGTTATTTCCATACAGTAGCCCTACCATAATCTTTCCTGCATGTTCTGATAGCTACTGAAGTTCACTTTAAGATCTTAAGGTTAGATCTTGTTAGATCTCAGAAACTAAGCAGGGTTGGCCCCAGTTCTTATTTGGATGGGGACCAACAAGGAATAGCAGGATTGCTATGGAGAGGCAAGCAATGGCAAACCACCTCTGAATATCTCTTGCTTTGAAAGTATCCCTAAAATGAGCAATATAATTCCTTAAATGACCAATCACTTAAATAACCTTTAAATGAGCAATATAAAAACATGTAATCCCATATACCAATTTCCATTAGGAACATTTGTACTTTGCTTAAAAGTGTTGCTCATGGGATTCTTCAAAGTTTGTAGTCAAATACTGCACTGCTCACCCAAGGTGATCACTTAAGTTGTTAAAATGATCTGTGTAATGAATAAGTAGGAGGATCTAAGAACTGACCCTTGTTTGCTCCACAAACAGGGTTTTTGGAAATGTGAATGAAAACTACTGAATGCTATATTTAAAATTATTTGTATAACAAAAAGAATAAACAGAAGCAACCCCCCACACCTACGTAACTTCAACCTTGATCTTCCCCATTACGTTTCTTTTGATGTTGCTGCATATTTATTTTTTTAGAGTGATTCCAGTTTGAAATATATTCAACCCACAACAGCTAATGCCTGAATATTCCTCTAAATGTCCCTGCCACAAGGTTGAGAACAAAACCTAAGATACATTGTTTGGAACATTACTATTCTGGACATTTCTGCAAAATTGATTAGAGCAGTAGAATGAATTAATTCTGACTAAAACATGAGCAGAGGATGGGTCTGAATCTTAGGTGTTTAGGCGTATCACTCATGAAGATTCTTCAAAGAGACCACATGACTGTATCAAAGCACCTGTGATAGTCTGCATGGCATACATGTCATCTACTTTGAATCATGGATCTTAAATAAACATGAGCAAAAGAATCCATTATTATAAATGTGCATACATTACATTTTGTTAATAAAAAGTGACAGCATCAACAGGTAAATACTATATTTTTGGTTTACTTACCTGTCCTGGAAAGCTCTATGTTTTACTCGCTGCAAAAAAGTTATTTAAAAAAGAGGAGAGGATTAGTTGTGAGTTTATTCAGCCACAAAACAGAAAGCCCCAATTCTTTATGTTGCCTTTTATTATATAGTTACTCATTCCAATGTCATTCTTAAAAAAACCCTTTTAAAAAGCCCAATGATGACTTTTTAAAAGAGATATTGCTCTGGGCTGGAAAATGCATCCCTCAGCTCTTACCCGTTGAATAATCTCCAGATGCTCTTGAGAATTACTGAAGTTTTTCCCAATGTCAAATATGCAGAAAGTCTCTCGCTGGCAGGCAGCAACCCAGTTCTGATACTCTGTTGCATCTGGAATTCGGTCCAAAAAGATCCGGAAGGCTTCCCATACAGCTTCCTGGCAAACTGAGACAGCAGAATAAGAACACATGTGCTTTACTAAGCACAACTTTTTATCCAGTTTTGATAACAAAAATCTCAGTGAATCATAGAGTCATATAGTTGGAAGGGACCTCCAGGGTCATCTAGTCCAACCCCTTGCACAATGCAGGAAATTCACAAATACCTCCCCCCATCCCCAGTGACCACTGCTTTATGCTGGGGATGGGGGGGGGAAACCCTCCAGGATCCCTGGCCAAACTGTCCTGGAGAACAATTGCTTCCTGACCCCAAAGTGGCAATCAGCATTTCCCTGGGCATGTAAGAAAGAGATTATCTGACCCAGAGATCCTTCAGATGCATCATTATATCCCCCATCCACAGCTTATGTCCCATAAAACACTCTCCTCCACCAGTGATGCCTGTTGCTCTCCTTGCACAAATTTCCCCAATTCTGTGAACACCAGCATAATGCAGATTGCCTCCTCCTACTTTGGGAAGAGAAAGGACAATCAGTGGTTTTTGTAGGTAACAGCTTTTTCTCTTTCTGGAATCTATCAATAAGTACAAACCTTTTTCAACTGCTGACCGTACTTCATTGAACAGAAACTTTTTAAATTGTTTCAAAGATAATTGACCAACTTCTGTATTTTCTAAATCCATATCCTCAATTTGTCCTGCAATTAGTTCCTCGTTCTTCCCTGCCAGCATCATTTTATTATCTTTTACTCCAAGTCTTTAACTAACCGCATTCCAAAAGTTTGGAGAATCTCCTGTGCAGTTAGCTCAAGGGGGTCTTCACTGAGTTATCTAGAAATTATACGCTACTCACGTTCTTGACTTCGTTGTATATTGTGTTGATGAAAATCCAAAGTTAAAATGGGCGGTTGCAGCTGAGAACATGGTGAACCATGTTGTTCCATTCTTCACTCCTGTGTCAAAACAGCTCAGTCTCGCCCCATTCACCGCTGTTTGTGGGGCACCTGGTCAAGTTTCTTGCTGCCAAAC
This sequence comes from Gekko japonicus, assembly GCF_001447785.1. Lineage (NCBI taxonomy): Eukaryota > Metazoa > Chordata > Lepidosauria > Squamata > Gekkonidae > Gekko > Gekko japonicus. The sequence goes on along the minus strand of NW_015169249.1, from coordinate 58,430 downwards.
CTCCCTCTGTGAGGCTTGGTGATCTCCCAATGTGCACTAGGACCCTGGGGGTTCCAAAAAAGCGATGAAGGACAGGGCTAGTCAGGAGCGTCCTGACTAAGCACCCACACATTGCACCATTGCCTGGAACCTCTGTAAAAATGCTTTTGAGAGTCTACAAAAAACAGGCTTGGAATGTACAAATGAAGAGGAACTACTACAGTCTCAGTGGAGTGCAGAGGATTTAAAGAGAGAACAAAACTATAACCAAAATAAGGAGATGCAAGACATGCCTTTTGTAGACATAAGGCAAATATCCGGAGAAGTGAGACTTAAAATTTTTTCCTTGGAGGTGGGACTGGCAAAAAGCGAAACTGAAGAATTAATGCAAGGAGAGACGTTTAAGGTGGCCAAAAAGGGAGCAAGATGCCCTTCAGGGAAAAGTATAGAATATAAAAGGGAAATGAAGACAGAACAGAAGAGACAGAAAAGGCAAAGCATGGAGGCAAATTAGGACACTTAAGTAAGAGGGTGTTGTTCTGGAAAATAAAATCACTTAAGTATGATTAAGAAGAGAAGGTTGTTCTGGAAAACAAAGCGAAAACAGGCAACGTGCGTTTGGAGACAGAACAACTTTTTAATATCTTTTATAATCTGCACGAAATGATTAGACATAGGTGATGTGTCCTAATGGCAGAATTGGCAATGTCTATTAAATGGTAGAATAATTGCCCAAATTGATAATTGTAAAAAAGGATGGCTAAGATGGAAATGGAATTCTTGTTTTTGATTTTTCTTTATAGCTTAAATATATTTTCTGATTATTATTTGCACTTGCATTGTATTGTCAACATAATTAGTAGAGGGTGGTAAAATGTGATTACATAATTAAAATAAGGAGATATTAATTATTTTAATGTAAATAATGTCAAAGTAATTAACAATAAGAAACACCAAGAGGGAATGAGATAGATGGTAGAAAGACTTTTGAACAGGAGGTTATATATAATTTATAAGAAGACAAATTAAAGACATAGAAAGACATAGAGGGAAAAAAACAGGAAATAACTGTTTATTTTGGTATATTTTCTTGGTTTACCAGGTTATGATTAAATACTGTACCGGGATATGATTAGAGTAGGACAATAGAAATATAAGGTATAAATTTTGGATACATATTTGAAGAAGAAAAAGAGAAATATTATAACTTTAAAGAAAAGAGACAGGAAATAAGAAATTCAGGCTTGTTATTTGACTGCAGTTTATAGGAAACTGGAATATGTTTAAAAGGAACAGAAAAATAGAAGGAATAAATCAATTTGGATTTGTTTATAGATAAAAGGTACTATGGATGAATTTATGCTTAAATAACTGATTGTTGTTGGTGTTATGTTATGTGTAAGATATAGGTGTTAAGATGGATTTTTAAGGTTGTGCGATAAAATACTAACTGATTATATTTGTATAAACACCAAGTAATAGAAATGAAATCCTGATGAACTTTATATTTGGGGTGGACATAATTTTCTTTATAGTTATTGTCAGAAATATGTGCTGAAATGTATGTTGATCTTTCTTTAGTGAAACGTTTTGTATAAAATGATATGATTTACCTTTGTTTACTATAGTAAAACCAATAAAAAGATTATTAAAAAGTACAAACTAGTTAGGAGAGAAACTCTTCTGCTTCTAGGAAGAAAGCCCTATTGAATTCCAAAGGCTGCCTGATAAAATTCCCTAGTATGTACACTTTGGATTATAGCCTTACCTTTGTGATACTTAGTACATTTACTCAGCAGAAATTTTGTATGAGTTTGCTAGGGTTTTCTTCGAAAACTATTCCAATAATCAGGTGTTCAGATAATTGAGACTGAGGTTTTGTCAGGTCTTGAACAGACCTTGCTCCTAGCAACATTCTCTTGGCAGTGATTTGTTTATTGAGAGATAAAGAGGTTTCAAGCATAGACGAAGCTTTGTCAGAACTGACTCCCTTGGTGTCAGTTCTCTTATTATACACAATTCAAACAATCCCCCCAGTAGGTCAAGCACACATTCTTCCCATGGAAGGGAGGCCCTGCATATGACTACTCCCAGCAAAGCGGGTCCACACAACCACACCCACACACACACACACTCACATGCTCCCCCCTCCCAGCCAGAATGAAGCAGGACGATAAGCATTCAGAGCCAAATCAGATTGCCAGTTAAGAAATCCATGGCAAACGAGGCCCAAGTTCGACAGGTTTGCAAAGAACTACACCGATGAAGGGAAGGACTAAACTGGTGACAGCAAATTCAGGCTATGTACACATAGTTTTTCAAGTATTTGGAAGCACTTTGGTAGTGTCATCATTGCTACCTTTGAGTACACCCAGTTCATTGTGGTATCCCACCATACATTCTGGGGGATCTATTTTTGCAGTGCTTCAGTTCATATGATTTGGAAAATGTATAGCTACTGGGGGGACAAAGACTTCCCATTATAGTGGGGGACCTCCTGGCCCCTCACCTCTGCTAGCCACTGCTGTCTCGTGCAGCAGCAGAAGAAACTGTGGAAGACAAAAGTGACATTGCGCTGATGTCACTCTTGGTTGCATAACAATCCTCCCCCATAGCAATTCCCCCATATTACTAGATTTTTAAGGGGATTGCTGGAGCGTTCCATAGATTCCGAAAACCACTCCTAGGCTGTGGCCACACACACTAAATAATCCACTTTTAATCCACTTTCCAACTGGATTTTGCCAGTTCACACAGTAACATCCAATTGGAAAACTGAAAGCAGAAAGTCCTAGTTTTGTGACTGGAAGTGGCATCGTGTGATGCCTCATGACCTCTGGCTCCACCTCCAAAAGCTCTGGGGGATTCCCAGCCCTCAACTGCAACCCTAATTTGCTACTCCATTCCCACCCAAGGAATTCTCAGTGCTAATGCAGTAACCTACATTTTGGTGTGACCATGTCTGCCCCCTTTTGGAAGTAACAGTTCCCCCACTCTCCTGCCTGAAGAACGTTTGGATTTTTAAAAAAGAGTGCTTAAAAACTGTATTTAAGGAGATGAAAGGAGGGGAAGTATCTACTGATTCACACGGCTGGTCTTGTAGTACTTGAAAATGAAGTCGATAGCACAAGGGCTTCCGCTTCCTCACAGCAGTGCCATGCCACTTCAAAAGCATTGTCTTCGTTCTTTAAGCATATCTTGTTTCTCAGATGAGCTTTTTTCTTTGCAGCAAGACTGCCTCTCTCCTTCATTACATTTTTACAGTAACCAAAATACTGAAGTAGCTTCAGGTTGCCATTTGCAAAGGGAAATCACTTCCCGTCGCTCCACAGACACTGCCTGAGATAATCAAACTTTGGATAATGAGGGTTCTTGTGTACTGAACTGCTGTATGTCTCCTCTCTACGCTATGAAACTGATAAGCAAAAAGGCACTAATGTCCATAGGGTCCATTATGTGATACCTTTAGGGTTTTAATTCATGCTGAATTCTTTTATGCAGATTCCCCACTGAGTGACTCCCTCTTTGTATTTGTGTTCTAATTGGCTAAAAAGTTAAGGTGTTCTTTCCCAATGATGAACAACAACTACATGCCAAAACTGTAGCAATGGTGGAAAATAACAGCTCACGCAGCTGTGAAACAACTGCTGGTTCCTGTATCACTTGGGGAAATAACCGCAGCCACATGCAAAAAACAAAGAAGGCTGGGGAGAAGCTTCCTAACAAACACACAGTAGGCTGAAGATTGCCTGGCCCTAAGGAATGGCTCTGGCAGCAGCTCTGCTCAGCAGGCTCCATTGGCAGTCACTCACAATTAATAGGACAAGCACTACAAGGAGGAATAACGTGCCTGCAAATATTGAACAGCCTGCTGTTCAAAATTGAATGCATGCATGTCAGACTACACCAGCCTATTAATTCACTGCTAACAAAGAAAAGCCGGGAAATTTTGCTGCATCGCACAAACCAGTTTGATTCGCTTCAAAGGGAAACCAGGCACTTCACAGACAAACACTTATGTTGGAGTTCAATGAGCGTAACAAACCAAGGGGTTAAGAGATGGGGTGGGGGTCCAGTGGATCTAGTGTTTTAGCCTAATGTTCTGATGGATGGGAAGTTGCACCTGACCTTCTTCTTCTTCTTCTTCTTCTTCTTTTTTGCTGTTGTTTAGATTATTTTTGCTTAGGTTTGCACAGCATGGCTATTCAGTAAAACTTAGCCTAGAACATTTTTTCTTAGAAAAAGGTAATTATAATCCTGAAACACTGTTATAGCTCACAGAACACAGGCTATTGGTGTTTGTTGACTTCTTTGTCCTATTTCAAGGTGTTTACACAAAAGAAAAGTCCAGTGGCACTTTAGGGTTACCAACCTTCAGGAGGGGCTTGTGGATCTCTTGGAATGACTGCTGACCTCCAGATGACAGATATTTGTTCCCCTGGAGAAAATGGCTGCTTTGGAGGGTGGACTCTTTGGCAATATTCCCTGCTGAGGTCTCTCCTCCACCGAAAACCTGCCTTCCCCAGGCTCCATCCCCATATCTCCAGGGGTTTCTCATCTTGGAGTTGGCAACCCTACTTAGAGATCTCCTAGAATTACAACTGACCTCCAGATGACAGATATTTGTTCCCATGGAGAAAATGGCTTCTTTGGAGGGTGGACTCTTTGGCAATATTCCCTGCTGAGGTCTCTCCTCTACCAAAAACCTGCCTTCCCCAGGCTCCATCCCCATATCTCCAGGAGTTTCTCATCTTAGAGATCTCCTAGAATTACAACTGACCTCCAGATGACAGATATTTGTTCCCCTGGAGAAAATGGCTGCTTTGGCCCTGGCTTGGATAGCCCAGGCAAACCCGATCTCATCAGATCTCAGAAGCTAAACAGAGCCAACCCTGGCAAGTATTTGGATGGGACACCTCCAAAGAATACCAGGGCTGGGAGGAAGAGGAAGGCTATCAAGCCACTTCTCTGAATATCCTCAATGCCTCATGTCTGCCTGGCTCTTCAGCTCTCTTTATCGAGCTGCCCAGCACTCTTTCAATATGGCTTCTATCAGTTGCACTACTGCAGGTCCTTTGTGCTGAGTCATGTTTATGTAGTTTTGTGTGATTTGGTCTGCCCTCCTGAGGATATTTTTGGATTGGTGAGGGAGGACATAAGGGAGGGGGTTTTTTTTAGTGGTGCCGAGGCATACTTGGTATCTGTTACTATGGGACAATTAAGCTGAGGGTTCATGAAACCAGTTATGATGATAGGAAAAGGACACATATCAGAAGACAGTTGTGGAGACATGTTGGGGCTCACCAGTTGTCAAATCTCTGTCCAGCTGAAAGGATGTGGATGAAGAGTTTTTTTAACTTTGACCTCTGTGTTATGCATTGCCAGGTCAATCTCTCTTATATATGATCAAGTGTTAGAGAATAAGGTGGATCTGGGTTTCCTGACTGTCTATATGAAGAAGAGTGCATAACTATGTAGCAAATTACTACAGATGGGTATGCAGTGCTTCACCAACCTGGTACTGTGGGATGGAAGAGTAAGAGTTGCTATGATTCTCTAGGAATCTCACTCATTTAGCAGATTCCATGTGCAAAAGTTGCTAATTTGTAGAATGTGTATCTTGCCTTGGGTGCTAGAGGTGGTTTGAGGCTCCTGTAAGTATACTTCCAGCATCTGTGCCAACGATGCCTGGCTGGGTCAGGATCAGGACTTTATGGCTATTATCGCAACCATGAATCTGTCCCAGGTTGTTTTGGGCCCAACATGTGAAAGAAGTTGTCATGATCATGGTCCTATTGTGGTGTGGCCTGCAGGCTCAAGGGAGGCCTAGTGGCTCCAGGGAAGCCTGTACTGGAGTGGCAATCAGGACCTACATTTCCCAGGTTCCCTCTGGACCCTGTGATTGGCTAATGGGATTTTGGTGGGGAAACTACACCAGCAGGGGAGCAGAGGGTGGTGCCTAGGAAGAGGAGATAAAAGGCTTTGCCCAGAGTGGGCAGGTGTTCTCTCTCAGAAAGCAGGGCTGGTGAAGCTGCTGCAGACAGAGGGATCCCTCATGCAAAAAGGGTAGGGTTGCCAAGTCCAACTTCGGAAATATCTGAGGACTTTGGGGGTAGAGCCGGGAGACCTTTGTTCAGATCTACATTTTGCATGATGCTTATTCGGTGATACTGGGACAGTTAGATTTGAGTCTAGTGGCAGATTAGAGACCAACAAGAGTTTCAGGGAATAAGCTTCCAAGAGTCAAAGCTCCCTTTGTCAGGCTGGGTGATATGGCCATTGTTGTGAGGTCAATATAAAGGAAGGGAGATTGGAGGAAGGGTGGGATAAAGAGGGGATTGAGAGAGAACATGTGAGCAGAGTCCACCTTGGGTATTCGAAGAAATATTTGTGATTGTACTTTTTGTGATTGTACTAGTACAGGCACCTTCCCCCAGGGCTTTGCCAAGTCCTGAGGGGAGAATTGGTGGAAATTGGTGCAACTTTATATATGAGTTCTGGCATTTTAAAAAACAAAACAAAAAGGTACTGCCTGAATATTTATTTATTTATTTATACATTCAATTTATATACCGCTCTAACCTAACAGGTCTCTGAGCGGTTTACAGTGTTTCCAGATTCCCCTAACTAGGGCCACATTGTGTAGGGTAGTGTCTGCCTACCAGCACCCGGGCTTGTTGTTTTATCTGGCGTCTTTGTTCCGGCGTGAATGTATATTAAAAATGCAAATAATGTATTTTATGGATATACATCAGGACTGAAAATACCTGAATTAACATCCCTAGTCATCAGTATGCTGAAGATCCCCAACTCCTTTCACCTGGGTCAAGTGAGATAATGCAGGTATTGAACATACATTTGGGGAAGCAAGGAGCTGGATAAGGAACAGATTTTCTCACTTCTTGATTTCTTGGTTGTATATTTTATCGTTACACTGGTCTTACCACTATATGGTATTTTAAATGATACTTCCAGCCTAATGTTTAGTTGTGTGTTCTGGCTATTTTATATTGCTGTTGGCTGTTATGTTACTTTTTTTATTTGTAAATTTTTGGAAACTGCCTTGAAAAGTTTTTTGGCTGAAAACTAGTGGGTGAATATTTCCAAAAATTAAATAAACATCTTCTTCCCTTTACTTATTTAAAAGCTTCACATCCTGCTTTTCCTAACAGCACTATAATGCATGCAATTAAAACTGAAAAAAAAACCACTCAGAAAAGTAAACAGCAACAAACAATAATGTCAACTAGGGATGTGCACACAAAAAAATTGGATTTTTTTTTTTGATTTGGATTTACTGAGTCCGAAAAATTTCAGTATTTGCCGATATTCCCAAAACCCAGTATCGATATGATACTGGGGTTCAGGAACTATCGGACTAGCCGAATAATTTGACTCAATTTTACCCTATGGGGACTGTCCCCATAGGGTATAATAATCCCCCCTTGAAGGGGGGGTTTCCTATCACTGAAGGGAAGGCGAATTGCCTTCCATTCAATAAAGGGAGCATGCCACCTCTGCAGTTCGACTTGAGGTTTAAAGTTTAACCACCACCCCCGAGTCATGCCAAGACAGACGGGCTGGGGAGGGGCCTGGAAGGATTGGAGAGGCATTTAAATGCCTCCCCGGGTCTTCCTTGGCCCACCCACCGAAGTGGGCAAGCCAGAGAAGGTCTGGAGAGCACCCTAAAAACCACCAATAAACATGATACCACCACACACCATCAAAACAATGCTACAAAAGAGAGACTCCACAGGAACCCCTCCAGATGGTCACAATGCCACACTGGATCTCTACATAGAATACTTTCACCATAGGATCCAAACCAATGTGATCAACAAACAACATTGTGTACAGCAGAATCTCTACCATACTGAAAGGAAGGCCAGAGACAGTCTCAGGAACAATCCAGATATTATAAAGAGGCAGATAAAGGTTGGAGCCATTGTAATCATGAATAGATCAGACTACATCCAGGAGGCTCAAAGACAACTCTCAAATACTGCTTTTTACTCAAGCCCCACACAGGAATACAGAAAAGAACTAAACAAGATTCTAAAGGAATTACCCCTGAACATTCAGGAGCAAATCCTTTAAGACACACCACAGGAACCTCAACCAGGTACCTTTGATCGTCTACCCAAAATACACAAACCCAACAACCCAAGATACCTCATTGTTTCAGGCACTGTCACTTTGGGGCAATCTAGATATATGGACTCTGTTCTAGGACCGTATGCCATCAACACTTCTAGTTATGTTCACAACACCACAGACTTTCTGAGGAAAATTCAGTCATTGAACAACCTTCCATAGAATATTATTTTAGCCAGCATGAATGTGGAATCTCTGTATACCAAAATCCCACATAAAGATGGATTACAAGCCATAAGGAATATGATTTCTGACAACTCCACAGCTGACCTTGCCACCAAACTTGCCATTTTGTTCTTACCCATAACCACTTCAGATCTGGTGACAACTTGTTCCTTCAGATCAATGGTACAGCCATGGGCACTCACATGGCCCCACAGTATGCTAACACCTGTATGACTGATTTGGAACAAAGCTTCCTAAACTCCTCCCCACTCATACCTCTCTTATACCTGTGATACACTGATGACATTTTTATTGTATGGACACATGGTAAAGAAGTCCTGGACATATTCTACCAGGCATTCAATAAATACATTTTCTGGATGCTGCTGTAAAATTACACAAAATTACACCACCTTATACCAGAAACTTACTGACTGACAAATGTACCAACATGCCTCCAGCTACCATCCTAAACATACCAAATGATCCATTGTATACAGCCAGGATCTACATTACAGCTACATCTGCTCCAAACCTACAGACAGACATTCTCACCTGAGGGATCTACAACAAACCTTTTTGAAACTAAAGTATTCACCTGATGGTCAAGAAACAGATCAACCAAGTCAGAATGGTACCCAGAGAAAACCTGTGGCAAGACAGGTCCAAAAGAGACAATAATAGAACACCACTAGTACACATACAGCTCTCTAGGGATGGGCACATACCCGAACACCGAGCTAAAATCTGGGCCGAACTTTGCCTTTTTTGAAGCTCAGATGGACCAGCTCGAAGGTCATGTGTCTGGCCACCCAAGTGCATGAGCATCTCCCGCCCAGCTTGGAAGTGTTCGGGCACTTTCGTCAGAGAAACCCCACCCCTGCAGTTTCGCATGGAAAAGCGGATGTGGGTGGGTGTCAGGAGGGGGGCAGCCCCCAGCCCCTCCTGCCTCCTTCCCCCTTGGCCCGGAGAGAAGAACTCCTGAGTACTGACATGAAAAAGGAAGCAGGGGCCCTCCTCACCCCTCAAGAATCCCTATCAGAGGGATGAGCCCAGGGTGTGCACCAGGGACAGGAACACAGGGGGTTCCTGCATTCAGGAGGGTACCCAAAGACAAGCCCCTTAGAGGGTTCCCTGGGGACCCTGGTCTCTTACCTCCCAGGCCAGTCTGGGGAACACTGACTGCCAAGGGGGGGGGGTTGGGGGGGTCCCAGAAAGCACCCTCAGTGATGATGGTCCGATAGGGATGAAGCTGGGTGGGTGTATACAGATGGTATGGCTATGGGATCCCATAGCCAAACTCCTCTGAAGTTGGGAGGATGGCACAGAGACAGGCGAAGGGAGGGTTAATAAGGGGAGAAGAAACACTGACCAAGGAGGATGACACTTAGCTCTTATGGAATGCCAGGGATGGTGAAGACGGAGGAACAAGGAAGGGCAGCTCCGAGGTCTGAGAAAGAGAGAGAGAGATGGGGGTCTGCCCAACCTACCCCAACCATGGACTCGGTAATAAGCACCAGATAGGCGGGGGTTGGTGAGGTAACCGACCTACCCCATGTGTCTGAGGTTCAGCAGGAGTGTCACGACAGCCTCCTGACCCTGGAATCCTCCTGTCCTCCTAGCACCTCACGAACCCCAGGCGACCCTCTCAGTGGGATATTCCAGCCACCGAGGGACCAATATCAAGCATCCAAGGCTGATAGGCATCTCTGATTTCCAATCAGAGATGTCCATCCTTCTCCTTCAGAATGGGAAGGGAGGTGTTTAGATTCCCAGGCGGCGCATGACCGTTGTGTGTTTTGCATCGGGTTCTCTGCAAGTCTAGTGCTCCTTTTGCATGCGGAAAAATTTCTTGGTGTTCTGGGACTGGAATGAAAGGCTCCAGAATGGAATGACAGCCCCTGGAAGTAGCAGGAGTGTTCTGGAACTTGAATGACCGGCCTCAGGATGGAATGACAGTCTTTGGGGGGTAGCAGGAGTGTTCTGGGACTGGAATGACAGGTCCCAGAGTAGAATGACTGGGGATAGCAGAAGCTTCATAGCCTGGGGGTAGCAGAAGCATTCTGGGACAGAATTGACAGGCCCCAGAGTGGAATGACAGCCCCTGGGAGTAGCAGAAGCATTCTGGGACTGGAATGACTGGCCTCAGAGTAGAAAGGTGCTGGTTATTACCTTTAAAGCCCTTTATGGCCTGGGACCTGCATACCTGAGGGACCACCTTTCCCCATATGTCCCCCAGAGAGTGCTGTGATCTGGACCCAGAATCGGCTGGTCCTCCCAAACATCAAGGAGGCCAGGCTTGTGACAACAAGGGCCAGGGCTTTCTCGGTGGTGGCTCCATACTGGTGGAATGAGCTCCCAGAGGAGATCAGGGCCCTGTGGGACCTGTTACAGTTCCACAGGGCCTGTAAAAGGGCGCTCTTTCACCAGGCTTTTGGAGCCGACGCCACCACTGCCACCACTGACATCTGAAAGTTACGGAGAGTGAGCCCGACCCCCAGGTTCCCCCCAAGTATAGCCTGACCCAAGTGCCTTGGACATCTGAAGGAGACTAAGAAGCAGATTTACTAGCACTTTAATAAGCTGTATAGTTGCGGTTTTAAACTTTTGTATTATTGGATTTTATGTGGTATATTGAATTATTATATTGTATTGTTTTATATTGTGCTGTAAGCTGTCCTGAGCCACCCTTGCTGGGAGAGCGGGGTAAAAATATAATGAAATAAATAAATAAATAAATAAATAAATAAATAAATGACAGTCCCTGGAAGTAGCAGAAACCTTTTGGGACTGCAACGACAGGCCCAAGAGTGAAATGACAGTCCTTGGGAGTAGCAGATGTATTCTGGGACTGGAATGACAGCCTCCAGAGTGGAATGACAGCCCAGGGTAGCAGGAGCATTCTAGGACTGGAATAAGAGACCACAGAGTGGAATAACAGCCCCTGGAAGTAGCAGAAGTGTCCTGAGACTGCAATGACAGGCCCCAGAGTGAACTGAGAGTCCCTGGGGTTAGCAGATGTGTTCTGGGACTGGAAGGACAGGTCCCAGAGTGGAATGACAGGCCCTGGGGGTAGCAGAAGCATTCTGGGACAGGAATGATAGGCTCCAGAGTGGAATGACAGCTCCTGGGAGTAGCAGAAGCCTTTTGGGACTGGAATGACAGGCCCCAGAGTGGAATGACAGCCCTTGGGACTAGCAGAAACATTCTGGGAAAGAACTGACAGGCAATACAAGAAAAAAACTGTGTAAAACAGCTAAGAAAGGAACAATGTCTGTAATATCAGTATTCAAAATACAATTACACATAAATTTTCTACAGATATCCAACAGGTAAGTAATAAGCTCCAGAGTGCAATGGCAATGTTCCTGGTGGATTGACTTTTCTGCTCATTCCTAATGGACAACCACCCACCCACCCCTTTTCAGCCTGACTCGCTTCACTCTCTGACCTGGGAGATCCTTCCTTGCCCTTGCCAGCTGGCTCCCAACTGTCAAACCCCTTTCTGGGGGGAATTGCTAACTGCCCTTACCACTGGCTGTGGGTTTTCCCTGCCAACCCCCCACTGTCTTTCTGCCTGGGTTGCTCAAGTCTCTGACCTGGGAGTTCTCTCTCTTCTCTGGCCAGCTGGCACCCAAACGTAAAACGCCATTCATGGGGGAATTGCTAACTGCCCCTACCACTGCCTGTGGGTTTTCTCTGTTATCACACCACCACTGTCTTTCTGCCTGGGCTGCTCCCATCTCTGACCTTGGAATTCCTTTCTTGACCTGGCCAGTTGGCACCCAACTGTCAATCCCCTTGCTGGGGGGAATTGCTAACTGGTCACGGATGGTGGCCCAAACATGTATAAGGCTGCCAAAAAAAGCCAAACTCGGAAATGTTGTTTGTATGATGCACAAGAGTCACCTAGTGGTGAAGGATTCCCTTGGGCTGGGGAGTAATGTCATGGGTGGGGAGGGCACCACCAAGATCAGTTTCCTGCTGGACAACTGCCGGCGCTTGGTGGGGCACTTCTCGAGAAGCATCAGAGCTTCGCAGCTGCTGAGAGAGAGGCAGGGTGAGGTGGATGAGATGGAGCACGTCCTCCTCCAGGATGTCGGTACCCAGTGGAATGCCACCTACACCATGATTGCCTATTTGGTGGAGCAGAAAATGGTGGTTCAGGACATCTTGTCCTGCATGTCCATCCAGCAGAAAAGAACGAGCTGAGCATCAGCTCCAATGACTGGCTGACACTCCTAGATGGTGCGCATCTTGAAACCATTTTAGGACACTACCAATGTGCCCTGTGCCCACACGGCCAGCTTGGGGCAAGTCATTCCCCCTCATTTGTGGGCTAGATCAGGTGATGGAGTCTGTGCTGCAGCCAGGCCCCAAGGGAACTGAGGTTCTCCCTTGAGTCAGGGCCCTGGTCGACAGGTTGCACAAAGGTATCGAGGAGTGCCTGCAACCACTCTTTGAGGAGTGGAAATTCAAGCTGGTGTGCATGTGTGACCCCCAGGTCAAGGGAAACATCACCCTTTGAAACGCACAGCTTCATCAGTGGAAGTGTGAACTGTGACACCGGGTGTGGGGGTTTCAACACTGTAGCTGGGGCCAGAGACAGCTGCGGGAGGTGGGAGATGATGAGGTGGAGGAGGACAAGGAGGGGGGGCCAAGGAGAGGGAGGGGAGGAGTGGGGAGATTAGGAAGAGGTAGAGGTGTGGAACAGCAAGGAGGATGAGGTTGTGGAGAGAGAGTGGGCCCCCAGAACTAAGAGGAGACGGAACGAGAATCAGGAGTTCTCAATGTCCGTCATGAGGTGGGAGATATGAAGTGCTGGTGTGGGTGCCAGGCATGTGATGGAAGAGGATTCTGCTGAAGTGATGGTCCACGAGTTCCTGGCTTAGCCCCCCCAAGCCTGCCAACCCGGGCCCACTCGAGTACTGGGCATGCAAGACCACCATATGGCCTGACCTCGTCAGCATGGCCACCAATCTGCTCTCCTGCCCTCCCACTAGTGTCCAGAGCGAGCAGGTGTTCTCCCATCTGGGAAACATCCTTTGCCCCCATCGATCCCGACTCGACCCGACTAGGGTTGATGAACTGTCCTTTCTGAAGGTGAATCTACCCATGCTTGGCAACCCTGTTCTGGACAGGGTGGATTGAGACCATAGTCTCCAATCTTCCGTCCTCATTCCCTCCTTCCCCTCTTCTTCTAGGGGTGATCCCAGCATGCAGGTCATGGGGTGCATCCCTTAGTGCTTGGGTGGGAGGAAGGCTGCTTCTGCTGGGAAGGGTTGGGCTTGCCCCATGGTGAATACCCATGATGTCAACATTGCCCCAAAGAACCATTTGGACCATGATCCTCCTCTTCCTCCTTGCAGCGTGCTCCCTGGCAGGAGAACCTGAAATGAGACCTGTTGTGTGTGAAAAATGCCCTCCTCTCTTAGCACCCTCTGTCCACCAGGGAACCTGAAGCCATATGTTTGTCTGATGTGTCCCCTGTCTCAACTCCTTTGTGCACACCAGGAACCCCCCCAAACAAGCTTAAAAATTAGCACTGACAGACATCCCCTTCCTCTCTTGGGGCATACCCCGTGCCAGTCAACCTAAGAGGAGATATCTGTTAGAAGTGACCCTGGTCCTCAAAGTCTCCCCACGCTCTCCACCAATGCTTCCTCTAAGCTGTGGAGTCTTGTAAGCAAAAATTCTACTTTGTGAGCTACTGGCTTTAAAGTTATGAGTGAGTGATTTGGCTACTGCATAAATTAGTTTGTCTGGAGTCATCCTTCCTGAGCGAAGGCAAAAATGTGTGAGCCTTTCTATTAGCAGAGCACACATTAGGGGAAAAGATATATAAGGGTGAGTGAGTGAAAGAAACAGAAGAAGAAGGGAGCACAGAGCAAACCCTCATTCATACATTAGCTGCAATTGAAGCTTCCATCATTATCTCCATTTCTCCATCTTCTCCTGTAATGATCCAACAATTCTAGGTATTGGAATTTACCAGCCAACATATTGGATTCCATCAGCCTTTAGCTAATCTAAATGCAGCTGGACTGTACCATTAATGCATGTTGCTACATTCTGAAAATGAAAAACTGTAGAATCTGAAGTGTGTGTATGGGCATAAGAGTGGGAAATCAAATTTTCTGAAATTAATATAACTTTGCTAATTTTTTACTTTCAATTAACTTTCCCGAATTATTCCAAATGTCAGATTGGTTGGAGGGTTTGGGGGGGGGCTTAGAAAGAATTATTTATTGAATTTCTACCCCGCCCTCCCAGCTAAGACTGGCTCAGAATGAAAGTCTGTTGAGGAAGGAAACAAAAGTGAAAAGGAGGTGTGACTGACAGTAAATGATTAATGCTGTAACCCAGTCTGAGAACCTTGAGTGACAGGGAATTCAAATGGCATTCTTCAGTTGAGAGTTTTGGTTAGGAGTTGGGAGTTGACAGTTAACAGTGAGAGAGCGAAGTAGACCGTGAGAGGATCTAGAAGGACCCTGAATTAGGGAAGTGGGATGTGTAGCTATTCCCTGACAAGACTGAGAGAAATAGTCAACAGACAGAGGTGATCCCTAGCCAGTGGATAAAGAAGGAAACTTGAGCTTGTGTGAATGCTCCTACCTTCACCAACTTTAGTGTCTGTGAGACCAAGAAGCTTATGCTTGTTTCTGAAAGCAGAGACTGCCAAGAAATCATTCTCCTCAAGTTTTAAAGACCTGTCTGAATAACAGAAGAGGTTTGTGACAAATTATCTGGGGTTTATTTTATACAAAGTTACCTCATTCCTGTTTCCTGTTCACCTCATAAATCCTAAACCTGATTCCTGCTTGATGATTTCTCTTCAAAGTTTTGATTTACCATCAGCCTCTCATGTGTCATTACCAAACAAGGACAAAAGAAGGATTTTAGTCTCTCCCGTTAGTTCCCTAGGTTGGGTCAGCATTTCCCAATATACATTCAAACGACCAGGTGGGACAGCCAGAGAAAAAAACAAAGAAGGAAGAAAATACAGCTGCTCAGCTATGAACAAGATAAAGGAAATCCTGTGAGGGAGGGCAAAATCTTCATAAGAGGTAATAAAATTTAGGAAATGAGGACAGTGAATGTAGCCTTTAGTAGAGGCACATTTTTTCAGGTTTCACCATGGGTATCAGGGCTGCGGTGGCTCAAGTGGTTAAGACACTGAACTGCAGACTGGAAGGTCAGTAGTTCAGCACTTTGAGACCTGAGTGCCGCATGATGGAGTGAGCTCCCGCCTCTGGTCCCAGCTCCTGCCAATCTAGCAGTTTGAAAGCAAGAAATTGCAAGTAGTTAAATAGGTACCGCTTTGGTGGGAAGGTAACAGCATTCCGTGTGCCTCGATGTCTAGTCATGCCGGCCACATGGCCACAGAAATGTCTTTGGACAGTGCTGGCTCTTCGGCTTGGAAACGGAGATGAGCTCCGCATCCCTAGAGTTGGATTCAACTGGTTCGAGCAAGGGAAACCTATCAGGCTTAAACCCACTAAATCTTGCTGGATTCCATTACTACTTCACTTCTGTCCTAAAATTTACAACACAGTCCACTGTCAACATCCCAAGATTACTACTTCAGGGTTAATAATTCCAGATTGCTAGCTGTGTTAGTCTATTGCAAAATGAAACTGCCATGGCACATTAATGATAATCAGAATTTAGTCCATCACAAGCTTTCATGATTTAGAGCTTATTTGAACTGAGCTCTGAGTGACAAACTTTATTTCAAGGATATTATCTGTTCTGTAGCTAAAACAGGCAGGGAATCCCAGGACGTTTCTGCCATATCGTCTTGTTAATTATCTTGAGTCATTCCCAATCCACCAGTTCACACACTGATAGCAGCATCAAATCATGGTAATTTACACTTGTAGATGATCTATCATAGATCAATCACAACAGATAGAACTTTCAAATTGGCAAAACATACTTCTTGCCGTGTGAGATGGTTTGCACATTTGGCTGAGATACAGCAACGGTTAGACTTAAACTGCATTTCTATGCATAAATAATGAGAATGAGCCCTATTAAACACTGTGACAGCTACTTCTGAGTAAACATGCATGTTTTAGAATATTTCTTAACCACCTCTCCAGAAATCTGTTTGAGTTTGCTTACAACCATTTTTTTTAAAAAAAATTGAATCCACAGCAGTTAAACAACATAAAACCAAGTAAAATAAAATATTAAATAATCTTAACAACAGCTTAAAGTACTATATAAGGAGAATAGAAATTAGTATATCAATAGCAAAATAATAGTTCACAAAAAATAGGGGCAATATAGGCTTCACAGCGCTGAGAAAACAGGTCAAGAAAGAGCAATCAAAGACCTACACAAATAAAATTATTTTTACCTGATGCCTAAAGAATATTAACCTAGGCACCAAATGAACTTCTGAGTGGAGAATGTTCCATGAGTGAGGTACCATCACTGAAAAAAGCCAATCCTTGGCTTCCCCCACCCCTCTTCTATAGCAAAGGTTGACATTATCTTAATGGTACAGGAGAATGGTACAGGAGAAAGCTTCCAGTATCCTCCTTGTAAGCCAATTAAGGACTTAAAGGTAAGAACCGGCACTTTGGATTGTGCCTGAAAACAAACTGGAAGCCATATGATCAGATGGTAAGAGATGTACAGGGAAGTATGGATTTGCCTTTTATTTCTCTACAGAATGGTGATCTCTACACAGAAGAGATTACAACCATACCGTTCTTTACATATTCATTTCCCATGGGATCAACACTAGGGGTGCACACTTAAAAAACCTCTGTTTTGGTTTTGGATTTCAATACAGTATGGATTGTTATTCTGAATAATTGTAAACAAGTTCCTTACTGTCAAACTCTGCTCTTCTTAGTTTGCCATGGTGGTGGTGGTGGGGAGAAATTCCTAAGGGCGGGGGGAGCAAATGCTGTGTGTGTGAACCATGCTATCATAGAAGCTGTAACTTTTCCTGAAGAAGCCTTCCTCCCAGAGGAACGCCCCTGAAGCCTTTGACGCCAGCTTGCTAGAACAGATAGTGGGATCGTATATTTCTGGGGTGGGGGGGTAGACAATGCAACGGCTAGGTAGGATGGATGTGAAGTGTGATTAGTCATTCCCAGGGGTTTCATTTGAATTACCTATATCTGTACCTGTACCCACCAAAATCCTGAGTTCTGACACAGTACTGTTCTGGTCTGGATCATGTCTATATCTCAATAAACAGATCACTGCCAAAGAGAGTGTTGTTTAGAGTAAGTTGTCCAGGAGCCTGACACACATAGTTGAAACCTCATGGTTCACCCAGAAGGCATTCATTAATTCTGAATCTGTGTACCCAGATACTGTACCTGGCAGGAACTCAAGTAGCTTATAATCAAAGTTTAAAAGATAGTTAGTACATGAAAAAATAAAAAGCCACTGCATCCAAAAGTAAACCCAACCCACAGAACATACAAAAGAAAAGGTCAGATAAAAGTTACACAAAACAATGACTAGACATGCTTCAACCACTCACTGTTTTGGTTCATCCCATGCACATCAATTCTAAGCTTGGAGGTAATAATTTGGTTAGCTGTTTGAATATGTCTATAGGAATTTGGATGTGTCCATTTGTACAATTATGCTGCTTTTTTGTGTGTGCAGTGTTGTTTCCCCACAGTGGGTACCCCCACACACACTCATCCACCACCTCCAATGTTTAAAGGGGGGGGGGAAATTGCAGTTTTTGAACTGAGACTTGCTGCCAATGTCTTTGTGTGATAACCAGGTCCAGCTAATCTTATGCTCATTTCTCAAATAGATGTTGCTTCTAGGGGTGTGCATTTGGGTCTACCTGAACTAAAAATATACCCCAAAAAACCCTTATCAGTATTTTGGGTATATTTTGGCATCCCAAATGTATCTGGGATTTTTTTGGGAGACCCCCCCCCCCCCAAAAAATCTGAAATATATTCATAGAATCATAGAATGTTAGAGTTGGAAGGGACCTCTCAGCTGTTTTTGAATTTTCTTCCACAGTCCCTTTAAACAGGTAGTATTTAAAGGGACTGCAGAAGATAGCCCACAAAACAGCCGGGGGGCACTCTCCCTGCCAGCTCAGCTGGGGCCCTTTTGGGCTGTTTGACCGAATTGCCAAAGAGAACACCAGCACAGCCTGTGGGGGGAGAACTCTCCCTGCAGAATCAGCTGCTTGGCAGGCTCTGTTGGGCAGTCCAGTTTAAAGGAACCACCCAAAAGAGCCCCAGCTGAGCTGCCTCCCAGCGGTTTTTTGTGGTTTTGCCACTGCTTTTTTCTCTCTGTATTTTTTGGTTTGGGCCTATTGGACCCCCAGAATTTGGGATTTCTGAAAAATCCCGGATCCAGATACATTACCGGTATTGGGATTTGCTTTTTTTCAGGAATCCTGATGGTGTGTGTGTGTGTCCAATAGACGTGAACCAAAAAATACAGAGAGAAAAAATTGCACACCCCTAGTTGCTGCTGCACAGGAATAAAAAATAGACAATGTGATTAGCCAATGAAGGTAATTGAAAGTGCTGGTTCTCAACCTTTTGTATTATACTGCAGATTAATTACTCTGTCAAATAACCTGGGATCCAACTATGATAGATACAAGAAGCCCCACTTTTTCTGAGTTCATTTATATGTTTACAGGGAATACTTTTGGTATGAGGTGATATGATCAAAAGTTAAGTTTGCCTTGTGATTGTGTTTGTGTCGAAGTTCATTGCATGTCTAACAAAGATAGCAGCAAGTTCAAAACAGGAAGGTCACATGCAGAAGGGTCTGATGATGACCAGAATGCTCAGGTAGGATTGTGTTGCTTGAGGGATTTCACGATCAGGGACAGACTGGAAAGTTCAAGTAGTCCAATAGCTAAGTGGTCAGTGTGGAACTACTAAATGGCACTGGGACTCAGCTCTGTTTGCTCCAGACCAGTGGCCTTTCCCCAGTGAATTAAAGGATTACTTTACTCCTGTTTATCATCTCATTTTTTATACCTAAATAATCCTGTGAGCGAAACTTGACAGACAATAATTTCCCTTAAGCTACCTGCTGAGCTGGCTGAGTAGGAATTTGAATCTATTTTCCAACATCTATACACTCTAAAAACCGCCAGTGCTGCCTTGCCTAATATATGGTGGCATGGCATCAGTTTGCTTCAGGAAACTGATACCAAACAGCAAACAGTTAACAAAAGGTTAGAGTTGCTTGAAACAACCTTAAAATGTATATAAGAAAAAAAACCCTCACCTCTTAGCCTATAATAAGCTTGGTGGCTTGCTAAAATTTGCTTCACTGATTCTTGAGGGCAAACCTTCACACCAGTTGATAAAAAAGAAGATCTCTTTGTTCGGTGTTTAGCCATATCAAATATCCTTCGAATGGTCGAAACTCTAGATCTCTTTGTTGTCCTTTCTGACTTCTCTGACCCTGAAGCATCTGCAAGTTGTTTGGTTTCACGACGATTAATTTTATTAGGGATTTCTGAAAGAGAAACAAAAATATCAATAGAATGCAATACAGAGAGAGCGAGAATGTTGTATCTTCTGTGTGATAATTCAATTGACTTCAAAATGTCAATGACATGGCAACATGTCAACACACTATCGTGCTTGTTCATCAAAAGTTTGCAAGTGTCTATTCCCATTCTGATTTTTGTAGCTTCATTTATATCTCTTTCTGCCAACTGAATGTAACACTTTATGCACCTGATAAAATGGTTCTGGCTTATGAAAGTTTAATTGTCCTTGTTGCCAAGAGACTATTTGTTGTTGTAAGCTTTGGATTTCCATGGGGGGGCAGTGTTTTCATTTTCTTGAGTATAATGACATAACTTTATTTTGGATTCTATTTGTTGCTGCTTACCAAAATTAAAAAGGTGATTTGAAATGAGCTTTTAAGACAATTCTGAAACACTTTTGTAGGTTTTTTCACAAGCACTCTGGAGAGGGAAAAAAGGTAAACAGAATAAAAAGGTTTGTTTAAAGAACTCCTTTGAAAAAGAAAAGGCACATTTTGTAGATAATTGGAAAAATTTCTGAGGCAGAAAATATTTTTCCAGGAGGCCAAAGTAATATGCATAGCTTGGATACTGATGAATTGGTTGCAGACAGCAACTGCATTTGGAAAGGTTCAGATTTACCAAGGGGAAGAGGAAAGGAATCAAATGTTTTTCCAGAGACAAAGCTTACAAGAAAATAAGAATGTTAGGAAAATTAACAGCTAAATATTTAATGGAGCATGACAAGTTTCAAATACATTAAAAATGATTTCAGCCTGATACTTCCCCCCATATGAAATGAGCAAAGCAATAAATATTAATTATTATGTCAGTGGTTGTTATGCAGATAAAAAGAAAAAAGTAAGAGGTAAAAATGCTTCATCTCAGCAATTTGGAACTGAATGAAGCAAACCTAAATGCTGCAAAAGAAGGGAAGGAGACAGCACTTCCACTGAAATACCACAGGACTTGTAGTATTCTTTCTGCTATTGCTCACAGTACCACGCTAAGCAGAATCACACCCTTCTAAGCCTATTGACTTCAATGGATTTAGAAGCATGTACTTCTACATAGGATTGCAGTGTTAGTGTTATGTATTCAACTACATATGGCAGAGCTTGAGTCAAAAGCTCTATCTTGCCCCAGTATCCAGATGTATACAATCTGACTGGGCACTCTGAACAGCTTACCAATCAGAGCATCAGAAAAGGTTCTGGAGGGAAACCTGTTTATTGGTCGTTATCTATGCTTAAGGATTGGTTGTTATCTGACAGATGGGCGTGGTTACCCAAGCCCGGACAGTTTACAAGTGAGCCTGTTGCTCCCCTGTTTGTGTTCGTTCTTCACCTATCTAATAAAGCTGAATCACTGTTTTGGAAAAAGCTGCGTTGAGTCTCATACTTAACAGTCAGTTTTACACATATTGTAAGAGCAACTACTCTTATATGAAGAGAACAAAGCTCCTGATTCTGTTCAGTACTGTTGTTGTTGGAAAAATTGGCAAAAATACTTAGATATTCAGAGTTTGCAATGGATCTTTGCTTCACTGGAGAGGAGGCATTTCTTTCTGTGTAAAAATCTTTATTTCTAAGGGCAGGGTACACAGGAAAATCTACAAGATAACAAAGACCTAAGGCTCCATCTCTACAGCTACAGAACAGACCAACCACACGGTCTCACAACAACAGCTGTTAAGGAGGTTCTTCTTCTTCTTGACCCCTAGAAGGAAATCACCTGAATACATTAACCAATGATTGTGAGTAAATAGACTTAGATTTCCCGGGCTTTCTTCCCATTGGCTCTGTGCCAGGTTTCCCTTCCAGGTCAGTCTAAACAATAGCACACAAGGTAAACAAATTAATCCCATAATGGCTGAATTAGACCATGCAACACACACATATTTCATACAGTTGTATATTTACAAATGGAATTTCCCTCCTAAAGCCACCAAGGCAGAGTTAGACAATCAATGGGCAGTACTTGAGGAATATCTTCTTGATCTGCAAAATAATCACCCACAAGCCATAATGATTGTTGGGGGAGACTTCAATTCCAGGATTGGTCCAAACAATATTGAGCTTCTCCATTCCAAGTTTTGGAAGAAAGACTTTTTATATTATAACAGTACAGAAGGAGAGCGCCATTACAAAGACAAAGGTATAAACATTTCTGGAGCCAAGCTTGCTAATATGACTTCTAAATTGTCACTGGCAATAATGAACGAGAATAATACTATTGACCCTCATGGTGATTTTACTTTCACCTCCTCTCAAGGTGCCAGTGTCATCGATTATTTACTAAAAGATGATTCCAGCTTCTTTAAAGCATCAGAATTAGAAGTCAGTGACTTTGGAACTAGTGATCACTTTTCCATTTCTATTAAAGTATGCCTCCTTAACAATGGAGGCCCAGGTAGCAGCCGCTGCCAAGGCAGCCTTTTACCACCTTCGGCTGATTAGGCAGTTGGTTCCCTTCCTCGAATGCAAGGATCTGGCTGCAGTGATCCATGCTATGGTCACCTCGAGGTTGGACTACTGCAATGCTCTCTACATGGGGCTGCCTTTGGGGCAACTCCGGAAGCTGCAGCTGGTGCAGAATGCGGCAGCCAGGCTGCTGATGGGCCTCCCCAGGTGGGAGCACATCCAGCCCATGCTTAAGACTCTGCACTGGCTGCCAATAGCTTTCCAGATTTGCATCAAGGTGCTGGTTTTGACCTTTAAAGCCCTTTATGGTCAGGGACCAGCCTACCTGAGGGACCTCCTTTCCCTGTATGTTCCCCAGAGAGCACTGAGATCAGGATCCCAAAACCGCCTGGACCTTCCTGGCCCTAAGGAAGTCAGGTTGATGGTAACCAGGATGAGGGCTTTTTCATTTGCAGCTCCGTCCTACTGGAACGAGCTACCTGCCGAGATTAGAGCCCTGCGGGACTTGTCACGGTTCCGCAGGGCTGTGAAAACAGAACTTTTCAGGCAGGCATTCCGATAGGAGAGATGGCGTACCAGCAGCGCCCTGTGTGAACTTTGATCCAATACAACCTAACGTGGGGGCACCGTGGAATGTGTCTTTAAACTGCACTTTAGTTTTATCGCCATCTAATGAATGTTTTATATGGATTGTTTGTGTTTTTAAGTGATGCTTGTATTTATGTTTTATTGTGTTTGAATACTGCTTGTCAGTTTTGGAAGCCACCCTGAGCCCGCTTGCGGGGAGGGCAGGGTAAAAGTGGAATGAATAAATAAATAAATAATAAATAAAATATCAATTGAGACTAAACTCAATCAGACCATCGATCAATGGGACTTAAAGACATTGCCAAGCAAGAGAAGATGGTCTAAGGGATCAATTGAAATGGCCACTCAGATTTTATGTACTAAGAAGGCTCACACACTAGTTGAGAAGATCCAGAAAGAGCAAAATTGCCACACTGCTCTTGATTATATGATATCGCTCATCCAGCTATTTGACCCCATTCTCCTAAATAAAAGAAATACAGCCAGAAAGCCAGAGAGCTGGTTTGATGGAGACTGTAGGAAGACTAAAAACCAACTGAAACTAAAATATAATAAATTTAGAAAGAATAATACAAATGAAAACTGCAGACTCCTGATACAAACTAGAAGAAAATAGAAAGCACTGCTGAAGAAGAAAAAATGTCAATCAATTAGGTCGGTCTGGAGTAAAGTGATTACAGCTGCAAAGGAGAAATCTAGCCTGTTGCTTTGGCATATAATCACTCCAATCTTGAAGCCAAAAATCAGCAGTATAATCCCCATACCCACGACAATCTGGGAAAAACACTTCAGAAATCTCTATTGTAAGCACAACTCAGAACAGGAATTGAACTTTGAAATCAATCTGGAACAGCTTCCACCAGGGCAACCTGTCACTTATGCTGAAGTAACCAAACTAATTAAAAAAATTAAATTGAAGAAGTCTCCAGGTGTAGGTGCCTTCCCGGCGGAATTGTTAAAGATGACTCCTAGATGGTGTAAAAATGCTCAGGTGATTGCACCTATATTTACCCTAATAAACAAAGAGGGAATCATTCCAGCAGTATGGAAAATGTCATTGATTGTCCCAATATACAAAAAAGATGAGAAAACCAATCAAAATAATTATAGACCTATCAGCCTGTTGGCTGTGATTGGCAAACGTTATGCAGCCTATCTTAAGGGAAAACTACAATGTTGGATGGAAGAAAAGGGAATACTTGGTGATGAGCAAGCTGGCTTCGGGAAAGGCCATTCTTGCCTGGATCAATGCTTTATATTGGCATCTCTGATCAGTAAATATACAAGGGATACATCTGGTTCCTTATATACTGCTTTTGTAGATTTAAAAGCGGCCTTTGATTTGGTGTCTCACATGCAGTTATGGATTAAACTGAACACCACAAGCACCCCCAAAAGATTGTTAAAATTTATAATGAATCTCTACTTGGGAAATGTGGTCCATGTCAAGTTAAACAGCAAAGGACTTATACCCAACCCGATAGCAATCCAAAAACAGGTATGACAAGGGTGTGTCCTTGCCCCACATCTATTTAATCTATACTTGAATGACTTTGTTCCTAGACTGCAAACTATTACTATTCATGCACCTTATATCGGATCTCACCCGGTATCAGCCTTGTTATATGCTGATGACTTAGTCCTGATTTTGAGGACATACATTGATCTGAAACATACAATAAAGGTGTTTATCACCTATTGTGACAGTGAACTACTGGAAATCAATGAAGATAAATCCAAAATAATGGTCTTTACCAAATCACCCAAAAGATTAAGTAAGGAATGGAAAATAGGAGCTTATAAATTCCAACAGGTTGATGAATTCAAGTATTCGGGCATCATATTTCAATCAAACCTGTCATGGACTAAGCATGTCCACCATCTTAAAGGGCAAATTGAACTAGCATAATTGGCACTAAAACGTTATTTTCTGCTCAAGGAGCACAATACATCCTGTTTTTAAATGTTTAACCTTTTTTTTAACCATTACATTTTTTAATTTTATGGGCTTTAAACCTAATAAATTGATTGATTGAACAAATGAAATTCTTGATAGGGTTGATAGGGCTATCTGGATCCAGTCACAGTAACACTGAGACTAGACTACGGTAATGCACTGTACATTCATCTCCCTTCAAAATCAATTTGGAGGAGTTTCCGGTGACTGCGAGACTGCGCAGTCAGACCGAAAGAGCCTCCGCGTCTGTGCTCCAAAAAACACTAAAAAAAAGAGATCAACTGAGGACTCTAAAGATAAAAACTGCTTGCTGGAAGGAATGGGGAGGCCAAGAGGAGGGAAAGGAGCCAAGAAACACATCAAGGAGTCTCAACAAACTGAGAGAAATATACAAACCTTGGAGGAGGACTCCCCTCCCCCACTAGAAGCAGATTAAGAGGGAGAAGCTGCCTACCGACAGAGCAAAAGAAAGCGTGAGGATTCTATGTTTGTAGAAATGAAAAAAGAATTCAAAGAAAGCATTACTCCAATTCACCAAAAACTTGATGCTATGAATCTGAGCTTAACAAACTTGAGGGGAAAAACAGACCAGGCATTGACGCAGACTGCTAAGAATATGAAGGATATAGAAAACCTAAAGACTTTTGAGACATGGAGCAAGTCCAAAATCATACTACTGGATACAAAAGCCCGTGAAAGAAAAATCAAACTCAGGGGAATTTCCCCAAATTTTGCTATAGAGAAAGACCTCACGGGCTCTTTAAATGAGTGGCTCCAAGAATTACTGCAACTGCCGGCTGCACCAATTTGCCAAGCTTATCGTCTGAAGCCACCGCAATTAGGCTCTCCCACTCTCATTCCTGACATACTGGCTGAACTGACAGACATTAAAGTAAAGAAAATTGTCTTAGAAGCTGCAAGGACGAACAATGGACTTAAATTGGAGGATACCCGGGTTCAAGTGTTTCAAGACCTGCCACCAGAGATATTAACAGCACGTCGGAACCTGAAACCAATGACACAACATCTGGCAGAAAAACACATCCGGTATTGCTGGCTTCCACTAGGATATTTATATATAAATCATTAAAACAGAACCTTCACTGTCCACGATGTCAAGTCTGGACAGTTAAGAACCTTAGAAAATGTTGTTATATAAGAAACTCCAACAGGGATGGACTTCAGGTTTTAGATACCAAACCCCCCAAAAGCCTCTGAAAAAAGATTTGTTGGAACCCTCAAGAGAGAGAGGAAAATAGGTTTAATTTCAGATAATTTGTCTTAATATTACTATTTTTTAAATATATTGATATCATGGTATAATAGGAGCCTATTTCCTCTTTTCCTCCACCTGGCAACCTCCATATCCTCACCTTTCACTGCTTCCTTCACTCTTTTGCACTCACCCACCAGCCAACTAACAATTTATCTGCGAGAGGTGGCAACCTCTAAGAACTCCACCAAGAAGGTTAAAATTCTGTTGCCGTTGTTTTATTTTTTTTATTTAAGAGTAACCAAAAGGCATAAAATATTACAGCTAAGATACATGAGAAACAGCTTGGGATAATTTTAAAAAATCACTTTATTAAGTATGTATTATTTGCGTAGGAATTTAAGGAGAAGAAAAAAATAGTTCTTCAAGCAATCACTGGTAATGACGAGGAAAAATCTCTTTGTTTTCAACACTTATAATGTAAGCAGGCATTGCCAGTGATATGGTGTATAAGAGGATGTAATAATTCGTATAGTACTTTAAAATGTATGATTTGTGTTGCAATCATGTTACATGGAAAATAATAAAATATTTAAAAAAATCAATTTGGAAACTTCAGTTGGGGTAGAAAGCTGGAGCTCAGGAGCTAGATAAGCTCCCATTCTGCAAGCATTCCACTGGCTGCCCATCAGTTACTTGGCTAAATTTAAGATTTGGCTATCACAGGCCTTGGAATCTCATATCTGTGAGACTGTCTCCCCCCCCCCCCATGCTCCACCACAACAGATTCACTCATCTTAGCAGGGTCTTCCATATGCACCAGCTTGCAAATGGGCAAAATCAACAACTGCCCAAATACGTGCCTTCTCCATTGTGGCCCCCACAGCTTATTACCAGCCCCCATCTTATGGAATGGCCTGCCTGAGGAAGGCTCTCACTCTCCTGGCTTTCTGCAAACAATGCAGAACTGAATTATTCAAGACAGCTTTTTTACAGAGGCAATAGTACTAAGTGATTTTAAAAGTTACTTGGATAAATTATTAGGGACTGTGTCTATACTGTTCTGTATACCTTGCTGAAACTAAGACCCTTCTTTGTAATTAATGTGTCATGTTAATACTTCTGCTTTGCTTCAGTTAAGTTTTTAGACTTCTGGTTGGTTCTACAACCCTAATCCTATCGCTTTTTTATCAAATATTCCATCATGTTGATTGCATTGATTCACTCTGTGTAATCTGCCTTGAGTCCAAATGAGCAAGATTGTCTATAAATAATGGAAAATCAATAATAAATCTTAACATTGCATACAGAATGACAACTCTTTGATTCACAGTGAACTACTAACACTTAATCTCTCACAAGAAAACAGAAAGTTGCAAAGTAGTCTTCTCATATTTGTTAATCTGCTTCTGGTCAGTAGAAATGGAGTTGTCACTAATCTATCAGAATTTAAAAGGGACAAGTTGCAATGGCATACACAGGAAAGATAGTAAATTTTCCATAAATAATAATGGAAGTTGCAGGAATTTGCAAATTCAGGACTGGGAATTGGCAGGAGTTAACTGTGGAACCATGGAACTAGCACTGTATTCTCGACCATTGACTTCAACACATGACGAAACTGGTATAGTTTGAAGAGTTGGCAGGGTCCTGTAGCGATGCCCTGTTGCCCTTGCCGCTGCTTTCTGACACTTCCCAGTAAGAGCACTGGATCCTGCTCCCATTTAGCAGTGCTCACTGCTCAGTGATGCAAACTGTAGTCCTGACTCCTGACATGAACTGCTGCACAAGCCACCGCTGTTCATGTGATATCTTTGCCATTTCACATTCAGAAACTCTCTGTTAGAACTTTTAGTCCAGTCAAAACAGAGCTGTTCAGGATGTGTGCTTGTATGCTACTCAGCCCCAAAAACTATTTGAATCCTTCCTCAAAACTTAACAAATTTTGAATTAACCAGTTAAGAGAATGAATCCTGGTACTCAAGCACTATATTGTGGGCAATGGGAGGAGGAGAAGAGGGGAGGGTGTAAACCAAAAGAGAAGTTGACCAACCAGTAGACTATACAGATTTTGCCACAAAGCAAGATTACACTAATAGGTTTCTAGGCACAGTGCAGCTGCCCGTCACTGTACTATCATGGACTGCAGCAGTGCTAAAAGTTTCCTCCCTACATCAAGTCTTTTTCTGATACTAATGTTCTGTCTCCTGCAGACCTTTTGCGATAACCAAATACCCACTCTACAAGTGAATATTTAAATAGTCTATAAAATGTGAATCAATTATTTTATCTACAAGGAATACTCTGCAGTAAGAAAGATGACACTTAAAATCATAGAATCATAGAGTTGGAAGGTATCTCCAGGGTCATCTAGTCCAACCCCCTGCACAATGGAGAAAATTCCACACCCAGAAGATGACAAAAACCTCCAAGATTGCTTCCTGACCCCAAAGTGGCAATCAGCATTTCCCTGCCTAAGTTCACAGAATCCACATTGCTGTCAGATGGCCATCTAGCTTCTGTTTGAAAACCTCCAAAGAAGGAGAACACACCACTTCCTGAGGAAGCCTGTTTGACTGAGGAACCACTCTAACTGTCAGGAAGTTCTTCCTAATGTTTAGCCAAAAACTCTTCTGATTTAATTTCAATCCGTTGGTTCTGGTCCAACCTTCTTGGGCAACAGAAAACAACCCCACACCATCCGCTATATGACAGTCCTTCAAGTACTTAAAGATGGTTATCATATCACCTCTCAGTTGTCTCCTCTCCAGGCTAAACATACCCAGCTCCTTCAACCTTTCCTCATAAGACTTGGTCTCCAGACCACTCACCATCTTCGTTGCTCTCCTCTGGACATGTTCCAGCTTGTCTATATCCTTCTTAAATTGTGGTGTCCAAAACTGAACACAATACTCTAGGTGTCTAACCAGAGCAGAGTAAAGTGGTACCATCACATCTCGTGATCTGGACACTATACTTTTGTTGATACAGCCCAAAATTGCATTTGCCTTTTTAGCAACCACATCACACTGCTGACTCATGTTCAGTGTATGGTCTACTAAGACCCCTAGATCCTTTTCGCACATACTACTGCCAAGACAAGTCTCCCCCAACCTATCATTATGCATTTGGTTTTTTCTACCTAAATGCAGAACTTTACATTTATCCCCATTGAAATTCATTAAACTTCTTTTAGCCCAGTTTTGCAGCCTGTCAAGATCATTCTGTATCCTGATCTACCATATTTGCTACCCTTCCCAATTTAGGAATTGGGACTTGACCCAGAGACTGGCCCAGCAATGACCTTCATAGGAACGTGGACTTCTGAACCCATGTCTCCCCAGTCCAGCACCACATTTGTTCATTATTGAAAATCCAGTATCTTGTATCCCAATTTCCCTCAATTAATAGCAGGATAATTATCCTATCTAATCCCCTCTAAAACTCCACTTGTTTGTTAGCCCCCAGCAGCCTACTTATGTAGTAATTATACACCTTTAAATTTTTGCCTAAGACCAAAACCAACAAAACACGAAGACATTTTAAATACATGCCATCACATCATATAACTTCTAAAATATGCTTGACATGGTTCTATAGCTGCTCAATAACAGCGTATCTATTATCAGATCTTATGACATGAAAATTACTCATTCTCCTATATGCCCTTTCATTCCTTCTGCATGCAGTTGACTCATCTTAGTTTCATATAATTCTATATCCCCCAACACTTGACAGATGAGTATGGATAACACTTCCATATTAAATGAAGAGGAGTTCTATAGCTGAACATTGGTAAACCATTTTGTCTTACATTTTGTCATAGAAGATCCTATAGGTGAAGTGTTTCTTAAAATTTCTATTTATTTTTAGAACCAGACTTGTGTAGTAGTTAAAGTTTCAGGCTAGGATCTGGGAAATCCAGGTTCAGATCCCCACTCTGCCATGGAAGCTTGCTGAGTAACCTTGGGCCAGTCACACACTCTCAGCATAACATACCACACAGGGTTGCTGTGAGGATAAAATGGAGAAGAGAATGATATAAGCTGCTTGGATTCCTATTGGGAATAAAGGCAGAAACACCCCCCCCCCCAAATATTCTACCAAATAATTTGAGGGTACAATTCTGCTCTCACTCTTAGGAGCACAGTACAGAGAACCATGGAACTAGCACTGTATTCTTGACCACTGACTTCATCATATGACCAAACTGGTATAGTTTGAAGAGTTGGCAGGGTCCTGTAGCGATGCCCTGGAACCTTGTACTGGACCAGAAGCTTCCCACTGATCAGTTTATGCCTTCCAGACCAGAGAGAGGCACAGTCAGAAGCAGCCACACTACCAAAAGGTGCTAGGACTGGTACAAGTGTTGATGTGGTGTAGTGGTTAAAAGTGTTGGCTGGGCCTGGGATGACTGGACTTGATTCCCTCACTCAGTCATGGGAAGCTGCCAGGTGACATTGGGCCCATCACATTGCCAGGATGCCCGTATGCCCGGGGCCAAGGTTCAGTAGTTATAGTATGAGAACTTAAATGTGGAAGGAGTACACAATAATTGTGTTTCAATTTTTTTTTTTAAAAAATGTTATTGTGTTTCTTTAATAGTAGTAACCCACTTATTTGGATTCGTTATTATGCTTGAGTATCATTCAATGGAAACACAAATCAGTGGAAACACAATGCTCATTGTCTGTTGTTTTCCACCCGTGGGATCAAATTCAGAAGATTTTATCTTTTATCTAAAGGTTCTTCCCAGATTGCAGACATGAGAATGTGTTTGTAGAGAAAACAGTGTGGCTGTGTATTTTTGTGTGAAACTAAAGAGACTTCAAAACTGAGCAACATTCAAGTCTAGGCCTCTCGCCCTCTGCTTGGGAGGCACAGCTTGGCGCCCCATCCAGGGCCCGGCGCTCTAGGCGAATGCCTAGTTCGCCTAGTGGGTGAGCCGGCCCTGACTTCAAAACTGAGCAACATTCAAGTCTAGGCCTCTCGCCCTCTGCTTGTGGCCAGGGGGACTTAGCAACCCAAGTCCAGTAGCACCTTAGAGACCAATAAGATTTTAAAGAGTCCAAGCT
>NW_015169249.1:18870-27323 GCF_001447785.1 Gekko japonicus | reverse complement strand
GTGTGTGTGTGTGTGTGTCCGTGTGGTACTTATCTCAACATGCCGTAGTGCTGCCCACCTGCTACCTGAGGAAATGTGATCACATTTCCCTTCACCCCTGCAAATATGTTACAATACCTAGTAGAGGAAGGGGGGGGGGATAAACTAGTTTCCACAAATGTTCCCTCTAAGCTCCACAGTGTTGTGAGCAGAAGTTCCACCCTGTGAGCAAAAAAAACTAGTAGTATTAAAGTTGTGAGCGAGTCTACATTTGACTATCACATAAATTAATTTTAGAAGATTATTTCCATAACCATGTAAAAATCTCAGAATGAATTCTTTTAAACTATATTTAAACTATATTCTAAGAATAACTTAAACATTATATGAGAAAACAGAATCAAGTCAAATTTCATTCAGAAAATGTTGTCCTCTGTGGGGTAAGTAGGCCTCCAGAGAACAGGTCTACCCACCCATTTCCACTATATTGGTAGACCTGGCCTCGGTCCATTGCCCTGTGCTGAGCCTTAAAAAAACATACCAGCAATTTTTTTTGGTGTGGGGGGGTCAGCATACATTTTTTTTTTTTTTTAGTGGAATATGACAAATTTACAGGTCATGTATAACAAAGGTGGAACAATCACATCAGAACCCTGCCTAACCTAACAAGCAGGAAGTTGCTTAACTGTTATCAACCTGCCCAAACTAGCTATTTATTCAAATATTTATAGTCCACTTTTACTGTGACTCAAAGGAGCTTAGAAATCATACCGAAAAGCATAATGGGGTATGCAAAAAATAATAATAGGCATTATAGTCTATGGGGACCATCACAGTCAATGGGCACTATAGGTTATAATGGAGAATCAATCTGGACGTATCTGGGGCTCTGGGGGGATGTTTTTTTAGGTAAAGGCACCAAATTTGCAGCATAGCTGATGGAGGGAAAAGTGCTTGTGAGCTGGAAGTTAACATCCCTGAGCAGCCAGCTAAAATTTTGTGTGCCAGCACCTCATAGCACAGCTTAGAGGGAACACTGGTCTCCACCTCTACTCCCTCCAAAGTACTACTCACTGGCATATGACACCATATTTGCTTCTCTCCTCTGCAGGCCTCTAGCTGTGCCTTTCACAAGATGAGTCAGGGAATGCATTATGGCTAGTCTTTGCCTCTACTATCATCTCACTAATCATAAAGTGCTGTCTGCCAGCCATACAAGAAATGCCTATACTTCTTTCTCCTGCAGAACTGGTATTCTAGTGGATGGTAACCAGGGCCTTCTGCCTCTGTGCTACCAACCTGCAGTCCTGCCAGCTAAGCAGTGAGCCATCAACATGCATTGCTAGACGTGCTCCAGAATCAAGACCATTGTATCTAGGAGGACTATAGTGAAAGACATATATGGGTGGGTGTCATTACCCCAGAATTCTGGATAATTCCTCTAAGTGACTAAATGTAGATATTAAACAACACTGGGGAGAGGACAGAGTGATAGGTCATCCCACTGGTCAACTCCCAGGGGACCAATTCCACAACTCCCTCCACCAGTGTTACAGGAAAAGATCAAATCCATTTCAGGGCATTGTTGCCTTCCAAGTAGCTTGCAGCGCTCTTATGGACTTATGAACCATAATTAAGAACTGGACTGTGCAATAAGTGTGCCAAGGGAATGGACTGTGTGGTGACCATGCGCTGATGGCAACTACCTGGACTGCAGACACATGCCCAGTTGAGGGAAGCCTCTTCCTGAGATGATGTGCCAGACCCAGAGTGGATCCATGAGTTACCTGAAACCTCTCACCTGCAGCACAGCAGAGATGAGCCAAGCACCCTAGCTGCAGAAAGCACACAGGAGCCAGTAGCTATAGAGGAACGCCATGCCCTGCAAAGGAGACCTGAGAATCTGAACAGAAACTCCATGAGCAGACATCTCCTCTAGCATGCAGGCACCTTTCACCCCCACCTTCACCAGATGCTGCACATATGCTTTCCAGCATAACAAAAGAACTGCTTCCATGAAGGTATTAGCTGGCTGACATGTACCAGCTAAGCCCATCACCTAGAGCCATCAATGGACCATCAAAGACAATGACCCTGGATGCTTCAGCCATTTTCTCACAAAGGTGCCACTGTTAAAATGAATAGAAGCAATATTGCTCAACCATTAAGCCCCCGTCCTCCTGAAATCAGTTTTTGTTTAGCAACTTCCTGGGGATGTGGCTAGGGGGCTGTGACTAGAGGACCCCCCCTAGCCCAAATAAAGTATAAAAAGAACAAGATTCACCATGCTCTCTCTCACACTTCTTTTCTACCTGGCTCCATCCTACCTTGCTGACTCTCGGTTTAAGCGCTGCCCAGAGTCTACCACATGCTCTGCTGGTTCAGAACACGACCCCTTTCCCTTATAGTCTCCTTAATTTTTCCGCTGTAGGATCGCTTCATCATGTCAGATAGGTCAGTATCACCCAACCAACGAGTGTGTGCTTGAGATTTATTTGTATGTGTGCAAATCCTCGTAAAGAAACAATTTTACTAAGATCTGGTCTCTGTGTCTATTTCTGGGATACTGAACTAAGCGGGACTCCTGTGTACATAGGTTATTGCTCCGTTATATGCCTATTGCCATTTAATAACATATTTCCCCAAGCCATTAATAAGAAATAAGGAAATTTGGCTAGCAGTATCTCCTCTGGTGTTCCAGATAGGGTGCTAGGTCTCCTGCTGGCAACTTCCACCTCTTCCCATCACTGCTCTTTCAGCCAGCAAAGAGTTTTTGGCAATTCCTAGAGTGGCATGACATTATTTTTGCAGTTTCCCTGTTGATGTCACACCATTGCACCAGCTGTGCCCCTCCATGTCCCAACCCTGTCTACTGCTGCATACCAGTCATCACCTAGCAACCCTAGTTCCAGATGATGCAGAATGATTACATGATCTGCAGTACTGAACATCAGTAACAGGTCTAACAGAATTAGAAGCAAAGGAGCTGCGGTGGCTCAAGTGGTTAAGACGCTGAACTGCAGGCTGTGGAAGGTCGGTACTTCAGCAGTTCGAAACCCGGGTTGCCGCATGACAGAGTGAGATCCCGTCTCTAGTTCCAGCTCCTGCCAACCTAGCAGTTCGAAAGCAAGAAATTGCAAGTAGATAAATAGGTACCACTTTGGTGGGAAGGTAACAGCGTTCTGTGCGCCTTGGTGTTTAGTCATGCCGGCCACATGACCACGGAAACGTCTTTGGACAGCGCTGGCTCTTCGGCTTTGAAATGGAGATGAGCACCGCAACCCTAGAGTTGGATTCGACTGGCTTTCAAGCAAGGGAACCTTTACCTTTACCTTTACCATATCTTAAACCATTTATATATGCAAAGTATCTACTAAAATATGACCAGTGCTATCTCTGTTCCAAAACCAGGCCTGAAGCTGGATTGAAAAGGGTCAAGGGCAGATGCTTCATCCAGGAAAACCTGGAGTTTCTCTCTATTATATGATACAGTTTTTAGGTTAGGAGCTAGCTTATAATTCATTGGATCATTCACTGGTACAGAGGACTTTTTCAGCAATTGTCTAATAATTAGTTGTTGTAGATTTCCGGGCTGTATGGCCATGGTCTTGGCATTGTAGTACCTGATGTTTTGCCAGCAGCTGTGACCGGCATCCTCAGAGGCATAACACAGAAAGATGGAGTACTCTCTGTGTCAATGTGAGAAGAAAAATGGTAGGCAGGTAATTTATATCTACTCAGGAAGGTGGGGTAGGGCTGAGTCATTATCTTGTAGGAGTTTCCCAGGCTGTGACATGCTAATGGAGGAGCTTTCCTGAGGAGGTTCTTTTGCATATGGATTGGCTGTTGAAATTCTAATCTTATCTGCAGTGCTGTTGTAAGATGTAGAACATTTTATGTTTTTCAGGACTGGAAAACATGCCCTATTTTTTTAAACTCTCTTCTTTCCTGTTGAAATTGTGTTTATGTTTATGAATTTCAATGGCTTCCCTGTGTAATCTGACATGGTAATGGGATGTGTTGTCAAGCCTTTAAGTGTCTTGGAATAAGATCCTGTGTCCTGTTTGAGTTAGGCTATGTCTCGCATTGACACAGAGAGTACTCCATCTTTCTGTGTTATACCTCTGAGGATGCCAGTCACAGCTGCTGGCGAAACGTCAGGTACTACAATGCCAAGACCATGGCCATACAGCCTGGAAAACCTACAACAACTAATGAACTCTGGCAGTGAAAGCCTTCGACAACCTATTGTCTATAAATTGCTTCCTTTAAGGATTTTGGGAAGTAGCCTGCTGTATGAACTATTAATAACCCAATTTAATGGTACCCTTTATTTCTCCATATATGATTTAGCCAAGATGGGCATAGATCTAATTTGCAGGAACTCTCATAAACCTGTCAACATCCATCAAGGAGACCAAGCCAAAGTTAACCATATAAACGTGTCCAGAAGGTGCTTCCAACATTTATACTGCTTGATCTAGACTACCAATAAAGTCTAAATCAGATTGGATGGGAGAGGTTTTATCTGCAAAGAATCTAACAAAAACATCACAAGTAATGCCAGATTTTAGCTCGAACGAATGTTGCCCTGGCATTTCCCAGGCTACCATTAATGTAAGTAAATGAACTGAACAAAGTTCTGCAGATACAATGGCAGTAGAAAAGAAAAGAAAATCTTCTTCACTGTCATGGGCCACCTCATAAACTTTTCGATCAACTTTATGGTGCACTGTGTCTAACCAAATTAGTTTTCCTCCAGCAGCTTCAGCTGGATTGCTTTTTAGTTCCCTCAGTTAATTGGTAAACCAAGGAGCCAGGCTCCATTCCAAGGGACAAGATGCCTAGGAGCAACTCAGGCTAAGTCTTCCATAAGCCTCAACTGTCAAGTCACCAATAAAGCCTCAGTTGTTTTGCTGACCAGTTTCTCAACATCCCCAAGCATTCTGGAAAACTATGGATCTGTAAGTCTCATAGAACTTAATGACCCACTTAATGGGGCACCTGCCTTTGTAGACAGAGATAGGCAGAATTACCCAACCCTTCAGCAGGTAATTATCTGACCATGACAAAGGTATCATTACCATCTCCTTCATCACATCACTAGCAATCCATTCAGTGCACAAAAACAGATCTAGCACATGACCTTCCTCACATCTGAGGCTCAGAACAACCTGGGATAGCCCTATGGCTGCCATGGTGGCTATGAAGTTCTGGGTTTGACTAGACAAGCATCTTTAAGGCTGATGATAGTTTGAGATGTGTTCAGATGGCTAGATCATCAAGTATAGCATTTGTAAAAGCATCTATTTCTATATGTTACTGTTGGAAAGTAGGTGGATGATGGTGAGGCTTATTGCTCTCCCTACAAAGCAAAAAATCCCAACAGAAAGAATACTCTTTAAAATGTCCTAAACTGACTACTGGAGCTTCGGACAACAGCTTCCATTCCATATCCTTTGTTTATTGATACTAAATGGATACTTGCTCCATAATAACGATGGGGAAGTTAGGTGAGGAACAACCTCTTTCCATCTTCCCTTCCCTATTAATAGCAGCCCTATAGTTCCTTTAGGACTGCTAAACTTAACATAGAGATAGAAGATGGTTTCAGTCACAATCCTACACATATTTTTCTAGGAGCACCCTCCACCAGAGCACTACAGTTTAAACATACACAGGGTTCCCTAACATTCTGCAATATCCTAGCAACCCCCCCCCCAAACCTGTCACAAACTAAAGTAACATGTGCAGCCAATACCATTCCAAATAATCCTTGAATTACGGGTAGTTTCCTTTCCCCAGGATTCTTCATTATGTTTTATTTATCAGTATTGTATCTGTCTCTCTCATGGATTGCTGCCTTGACGTGATGAGGGGGCTTGCGTGGTTCAATGAGGCTGCAGGCCATGCTGTGGGGGGCCACCCAGGACGGACAGGACACAGTGGAGAACTCAGACAGAACATGATCCACTGGAGAAGGAAATGGCAACCCACTTCAGTATCTTTGTCAAGAAAACCCCATGGACAGTAACAAAAAGCTAAAAGATATGGCGCCAGAAGATGAGCCCCTCAGGTCGTAAGGTGTCCAATATGCTACTGGGGAAGAGCTGAGGGCAGGTACAAGTAACCCCAGAAAGAATGAAGTGGCTGGGCCATGTGGATGTGTCTGATGGTGAAAGGAAAGTCTGATGCTGCAAAGAACAATACTGTATAGGAACCTGGAATGTAAGATCTGTGAATCAAGGTAAGTTGGATGTGGTCAAAAATGAGATGGCAAGACTGAACATCGACATCTTGACAATCAATGAACTAAATCAGACGGGAATGGGTGAATTTAATTCACAAGACCATTATATCTGCTACTGTGGCCAAGAATCCCATAGAAAAAATGGTGTGGCCTTTATAGTCAACAAGAGAGTGAAAAAGGCAGTAATGGGATATAATCTCAAAAACGACAGAATGATCTCAGTCCAAATCCAAGGCAAACTATTTAACATCACAGTAATCCAAGTCTATGCCCCAACCACTGAGGCAGAGGAGGCTGAAGTGGACCTGTTCTATGAAGACCTACAACACCTCCTAGAACTAACACCAAAAAAGATATTCTTATCATCATAGGGAACTGGAATGCTAAAGTAGGAAGTCAAAAGGTAACTGGAATAATGGACAAGTTTGGCCTTGGAGAACAAAATGAAGCTGGGCAAAGGCTAACAGAGTTTTGTTATAGTGAACACCCTCTTCCAACAACCTAGGAGCTGACTCTACACATGGACATCACCAGATGGGAAACACTGAAATCAGACTGGTTATGCCATTTGTAGTCAAAGATGGAGAAGCTCTATACAGTCAGTAAAAACAAGACCTGTAGCTAACTGTGGCTCAGATCATGAGCTACTCATTGCAAAATTCAGGTTTAAACTGAAGAAAGGTGGGAAAACCACTAGGCCATTCAGGTTTGACCTAGATCACATCCTTTATGAATATACAGTGGAGATGAAGAATAGGTTTAAGGGACTAGTTTTGATAGACTGAGTGCCTGAAGAACTATGGACGGAGGTTCATGACAATGTACAGAAGGCAGCAATCAGCACCATTGCAAAGAAAAAGAAATGCAAGAAAACCAAGTGGCTGTCTGATGAGGCTTTACAAATAGGGAATTGAAAACAAATAAGCCAGTATCATAATGCCCCTTTGTAAATCAATGGTGCGATCTCATTTGGAATACTGTGTACAGTTCTGGTCACCACACCTCAAAAAGAATACTATAGCATTAGAAAAAGCACAGAAAAGGGCAACTAGAATGATAAAAGGGTTACAACACTTTCCCTATGAAGAAAAGGTGAAGTGCTTGGGCTCTTTAGCTTAGAGGTGACATGTTCAAGGTTTACAACATTATGCATGGGACAGAGCAGGTCGAGAAAGAAGTACTTTCCCCCCTTTCTCACAATACAAGAACTCGTGGGCACTCAATGAAATTGCTGAGCAGCTGGGTTAGAACAGATAAAAGGAAGTACTTCTTCACCCAAAGAGTGATTAACATATGGAATTCACTGCCACAGGATGTGGAGGCGGCTACAAGCATGGATGGCTTCATGAGGGAATTAGATAAA
The DNA here is from genome assembly GCF_001447785.1 of Gekko japonicus. Classification (NCBI taxonomy): domain Eukaryota; kingdom Metazoa; phylum Chordata; class Lepidosauria; order Squamata; family Gekkonidae; genus Gekko; species Gekko japonicus. Next base: position 19,731 of record NW_015169249.1, on the reverse strand, counting down.
CATATGGAGCAGAGGTCCATCAGTGGCTATTAGCCACAAGGTATAGATAGGAACTCTCAGGCTGGGGCAAATGATGCACTGTATTCTTGGTGCTTGGGTGGGGGGCAATAGTGGGAGGGCTTCTAGTGTCCTGGCCCCACTTGTAGCATGGATGGGAATATATCATGATTTTTTAAATTGAGATTATTCATATACATATTTTTCTGATTTTATAAATTTTTATATTAAGGTTAGGATTTAATAAAAGCCTACTAAGTGGTAAGGCCTCTCCCGTGTATGTTAGTGTCTTTTTAGCTGATGCTAGCAGACAAGAAACAACATTCTTTTTTCCCTTTCATGTTGTTTGGATGAAATAGCTATCTAGCTTTCTGGCGACTTTAATGAGCCTTCAGTACAACATTACTGGTAAAGTAGGGGATAGGTTTTTTCAATAGATATATTTGCTTGGCTTTTTACTCACAGTATAGAATTCATGGTTTTAGTTGTTTGGAGTAAAACTCTGCAGTGGCTGGGTCAACATGGGCTTTAGTTTCATATCTGAAAACAACATCTTTTGTTTGAGTATGAAAAATCCTTGGGTATTATTAATAAGGTTAGGTTAAATAAACATTTAAGATACCGTATAGTTGCACCTTTTTGCTGTAACCAACCAATGAATGAATGACTACTCAAATGATGCTCTGTTATTCTGTGACCAATTATGATTTCTGGATGTTATCTTTTTGCCTATGTCATTTTGAGTATAAAACTTCATGTACTTCCTTATATTGCTAAGCAGTCAATTTTTGATGGGCTAGTTTGGCCTGTTTTACAATATTTCAATTGCAATTAAATATCTAAAGAACTTTTCCATCCTCACTG
>NW_015169249.1:0-18080 GCF_001447785.1 Gekko japonicus | reverse complement strand
TGCGTCACTGACTATGCTAAAGCCTTAGATTGTGTGGATCACAACAAACTATGGCAAGTCCTTAAAGAGATGGGAGTACCAGACCACCTCACATGTTTCCTGAGAAACCTGAATAAGGGTCAAGAAGTGACAGTTAGAACTGGATATGAAACAACTGATTGGCTTAGCATAGGAAAAGGAGTACGACAAGGACGTATATTGTCACCCTGTTTATTTAATATATATGCAGAGTACATCATGCAAAATGCCGGCCTGGATAAATCACAAACCGGAATTAAGATTGCCAGGCAAAACTTCAACAACCTCAGATATGCAGACAATATCACTCTAATGGCAGAAAGTGAAGAGGACCTAAACAGCCCCTTGCTGAGGGTGAAAGAGCACAAAAGTTGGCTTGAAACTCAACATAAAAAACTAAGATCATGGCATCTGGCCCCATCACTCCTTGGCAATAGAAGGGAAGTCATGGAAGCAGTGACAGACTTCACGTTCCTGGAATCCAAGATCACTGCAGATGGTGACTGCAGCCATGAAATTAGAAGACGCCTGCTCCTTGGGAGGAAAGCGATGGCAAACCTAGACACCATAATAAAAAGTAAAGACATCACCCTGCCAACAAAAGTCCGCATGGTCAAAGCAATGGTATTCCCAGTAGTAATGTATGGTTGCGAGAGTTGGACTATAAGGAAGGCCGAGCGCCGAAGAATAGATTCTTTTGAACTATGGTGCTGGAGAAGGCTCTTGAGAGTTTTTAATTTTTATTAACAATTATTAAACTGATTTCATGAACGTAAGTGCAGGGTATATGACTAACATGGCAGAGAACAATTCAGTCCAAGCAGTCACTGGTTTACACACTTTAGAATGCCTTTAGAATGAGCCTGTAAGTCTGTCAGGACCCACAGCCAAACAATGGAGCACACACTTCCAAGAAAGGTTTTGCTTTATTGTCAGTACTATGGTTGCAGTAACATGGTCACTGTTAGGAATGACTAGCCAGGAACAAGCATACAATAATATAGCAGATTCAAAAGGTCCCCCCCACCTGTGGGCCAATTGCCCCTTTCCTCACGAGTAACCAATCCTAGGCTGAGAAACAAAACTAGTCTCACAGTTAATTACAGTGGAGACACTACACAGGCAGGAGTACAAGGTCAGAGATAACAAGGTGAGAAGCAAGAGGAAAGGAATGTGGCACCAACTCATACACAGGTCAGGCAGGCTAGCCCTAGGCCTATAAACAATATGGCAGCATAGCTGACAAAGTCCAGATTCAGAAGGGTGCTTCTTTACCTTCACAAGCAATCTCATTCACTGATCAAGCACAGTTACAGTCAAGATGAAGACCAGTAATTCACATTCATTGTGTGAATTCACATTTATATCCGCTTGACCTCAATGATGGATAAACATGCAAGAAGTATAAACTAAGTGCTGCTATTTCAGAGATAATGTTAAATGCTACTCATTTGGTATTTGTTTAAGACTGTTGCAATTCGCTGACTAGAAACTTAAGGAAAATATCCTAACCTCTTTATTACGCTGCTCATGTTCTTTGTTATTGCTGATATACTTGGCTTCTGTCACTGGTACCTACTAGGGTTGCCAAATCCAGGGTGGGAAATTCCTGGAGATTTGGGGCTGGCTCGTGGGGAGAATGGAGTTTGGGAAGAGGGCTCAGCAGGGATGTGGTGCCATAGAATTCTACCCTCTGAGGCTGCCATTTTCTCCAGGGGAACGGATCTCTATAGTTTAGAGATCAGTTGCAGTTCTGGGAGAGCTCCAGGCCCCACCTGAAATTTGGCAACTCTCACACCCACAGAACTGTGATAGGAGACATATTTAGAGATCCCGATGAACTACAACACAAATAATACCTACATATGAAATAGATGACTTATCTAAAATGTAGGAAAAAATCTGTCATAAAATTAACACATTGAAATGTGGAGAAAAGGGAAAGAATTGCCCCAAATCAACTCGAAGTTGGGGAGGTATGAAAAAGCAAATTATTTTGCAATATAAAATGCTTTCAAAAGGGAGAGAGGAATGCACGATTGATAAATGAGGCATGCCCCCTTCAGCATATATCAATTACTAATTTAAAAGGCTGAATCGAATCCAGAGACAAAAGCAGTAATGGGTGACAGCTCACTCCTTCCTGAAAATAATCAACTGGGTAATTTTATTAACTTTCTTACAAATGCTGACAACCAATCTAAAAACAAGGATTAAATTTTCAGCAAGTATATGGCTGATATTTCAATCAGTAGGAAAAGCTCATGACTGAAAGAGAGCTTTAATAATTAAATATATCAGTTTTTGGATGTGACAGATGAATAAATTCAAACAAGAATGAGTTGGTATTATAATATGCACAATGGAAAACAGACTGAACAAAAAAGTAAGAGTAAGTGTGCTGCAAAAAATTACATTGACACCAATTATCTACTATAGTGACCAATATCAAAGTCTGTGGTTACTGAATCACTGAAATGAAGCACTTTCTATACAGTTCAATGGACACAGAACTTCCCACTCTGCTGAAAGTAATAGGGCTGCCAGTCCATATGCAATAGCTCACCACATACAGAACAGGAATACGAATAGAAGCGAATATAATCAACCCTGCATTATGGAACTTGTACTGTGTACTTGACACCTATGCATGCAAATAGCTGGATGACTGTTATCTGGAAGTAAAACCTTTGAGTCTGCCCCTCCTTTTTGAGATGGATAAAACTTTTAAAATCTGTTACTGCACCCATCATTAGTGTTCTGTTTAATGTGCTACAGTAATTGTCCCTGCTCCTAAAGTTTAAGAAATCTATATTATTAATATTTACATAGATCAAAAGTTTTACACCAAATTATCCACAAATGGTCTCCAAAGTTGCTCTACAGAAATCAGCAAAATGCCTTGATTCCATAATTCCTTGCTAGATTAAGGGTTCCCATATTGCCCAGTAGACCTTTAGGAAGAAGATTGCTCGTATTAGGATTCCATATTATGCAGGGCAGTGAAGAAACAGGCATTAAGAAGATTGGGATTCTGCAGGTAATTTGTGGTACAATGGCTGTGGATATTATTTGGGTTTAAAATCTTTCTCCCAAGAATTGAAATTCACATGTTGCTGAAGCCTACGAGTGCTGAGTGGAGAGAGAAATAAAAATGGCTGACAACTTTTGTTCAGTGAACAGGCTGCAACTATGTAATGGACCATTTACAGCTCAAATGAAAGTTTATGGTCTTTGATGTTTTATATATTTTAAAAAAAAATCAGTGATGTGTTATATGTGCAGGGCCAGTTCTTCCACAGAGGCAGGTTAGGCCATTGCCTAGGGTACTAGCTTAGGAGAGCACCTGGCTGGCCTGCCGCCCCTCCCCCTCCCATCCCTTGCCAAAAGCCCTGCTCCTCCGCTCGCCCTTGGTAGAAGAAGCTGTGGCATCAATTTGAACGCTGGGAACACATGCGGTGCACGTCCTCCTGCTGTTGCCGTTCAAAGGACTCCACATTGGAGAGAGAGAGAGAGAGAGAGAGAGAGACCCTCCCCCAGCCATCGAGGTGGGCAGGCCCACGTAGAGAGGGGGACAGAGTCAGAGAGAAAGTTCTTTCACCATTTCCAGCGTCGCCACTGCTGCCGCCTTGGCCCCCTGCCTGTCAGTCCCCAGCGCAGTGGGAAGAGGAGGAGTGGAGCCTCAGCAAAACCTGGGAGCAGGGATGGAGTGACCCAAAACTCATCCCGGCCTCTGCCTATTTCAGACTGGCACTTGACATAGTTGCAAGTCATGCCACCCTCCCTCTGGGTCCTGAGCCCTGATTCCTGCTGGGTCCTGCTGGGGGCTTGTTCTTTCAGACCTTCGAAGTAATGCCAGGCCCTGGATGGCCCACACCAGCCCAGTCTCATCAGGTCCCACAAGCTAAGCAGGGTCAGCCCTGGTGAATATTTGGATGGGAGGCCACTGAGGAAGACCAGGGTCACAGTGCAGAGGCAGGCAATGGTAAGCTGCCTCTGTTTGTCCTTTGCCTAATGTGGGTGGCCCAGGCTAGCCTGATCTTGTATGCTCTCAGAACCTAAGCAGGGCTGGCCTGGGTTAGTGCTTGGATGGAAGACTACAAAGGAGGTCCAGGGTTGCTAAGCAGAGGCAGGGAATGGCAAACCCTCTCTGAACATCTTTTGCCCTGACCCAGCTTGATCTCATCTGATCTCAGAAGCTAAGCAAGATCAGCAATGGTTTGTACTTGGATGGGAGACCACCAAGGAAGACCAGGGCCACTACATGGAGGCAGGCAATGGATCACTAGATGTTTCACTGGTCTGATACAGCAGGGGTCTTCTGAGGTTCTTATCAGGACAAGGCCTCAGACTCTTTGCCCTGTTGTTGGCCATCCAGAGGAACTGGTTGGCTGCTGTGTGAGACAAGATATTGGACTAGATGGACCACTGGGCTCTTCTTATGTTCTTATGAAGGTCTCAGCCTCTATTCCCAGCTGTTGGTCCTCCAGAGGAACTGGTTGGCTACTGTGTGAGACAGGATGCTGGACTAGATGGACCACCAGTCTGATCCAGCAGGGCTCATCTGATGCTTTTAACCTGCCAAATGTGTGCCACTGAAGTGAAAGTGACATAAGGGGTAGCAGCAGGCCAGAAGTATGGAGCCAGCGCAGAGTTTGCATTGGCCTGCCAACAAAATGTGGGTAATCATGCTTTTCTGGCGGGGGGCACATGGAAGGCAGACCAGAAGGTAGCCTCACCTAGTCTGCAAAAAAACCTGCCACTGGCCCTGTATATGTGCAAAACACCATTGCAACATACTTTATAAATACACATTGAGACACTTCTTAAAATGAACTTAAAGTGTTGTGTTGTGTTCATGCAATATTCCAGAAAAACAGCCACAAATGATTAAAAAGAAATGACCATATTATAATCTAATCAGGTTAACTTCATATAGCAATTATCCCATTGGGATGCATAGGTTAGTCACTGTATGCTAACATTTGCCACATGAACGCTGCACCATAGTCATTGATTTTGTTGAAAGTTTTCAGAGCTATTGTACATGTGGAAATGCATCTACAGCCAGAAATTTTCATCCTTTGCTTTCCCTCTACCTAAGCAGAAAGGAAAATGACCTAGAAAGAAAAAAAAGTAACTTTCTGAAGAAGTATTTATCTGCAGAACATAGTCCCATACAATGAGCCACTTTAAATCTCCTTAATAAATAAATGACACTTCATGCCTCTTTGTAGTTATTAGTAAAAATAAATAAATAACTGGATAAAGTTGATCAAAACACCCACCTGACAAAATTCGAAGATAATTTTTTTCTCCCATACAAGTGTATGCGCCAAAAAAGAGGGAATTAATTTATTTTCTTTGTGACAATCACATTGTTTCTCTTATTTCTTATCCTCCTCTTACCAAGATCATTCTCCATTCCCCTGACTCACCAGTTTAAGTATCTGGGGGACTGAACCAGCTGAACAATGATACATACTGTATAGTTGAGTGGGTGGGTGGGAGAGACACCTCTTTGCCATCTGGTTATGATTTGTTGGTGTCTTCACAAGCACTACACTTTAAAAGTGACTGTTATCATCCTCAAGATATTCATTGAGGTGGCCATGATACATTTGAAAAAACTTTGAAACCTCTGTTGGGCAAGAATCCTGGTTAAAAAAAATCTGCTTCTTAGATGAAAATAGCATTACACTATTGATACTTTCTCAGGAAAGCCCTTCAATATTGTCAGTTCGCGTATCCGTAAAGCTACATCTAGGATTACTTACAACATGAAGTAAAACAATATAATAAAAAGCTAAGAACACAACTAACAATGTAAAGCCAGTAATAAAACACATCATGTCAAAAAACGAGCATTTTGAAGTACCTTTAATAACAGAGCCTACAATCGTTCAAAAAGATTGGGGTTCATCCTTTCATCAACACTCTAGCACTTGATAATTATAGAAAACGGGATGATTTAGCCCAGAGTGAGCTTCCCTCCTAGAATACACTCATTAAGAACACAAGAACTTCACTATAACCTATTAATTTGAATCATTATTGGGCAGAGGACATTTTTATTTGCAGCTCTGACTTGATCTCCCCCCCTCCCCATTTTCCTGTATTCTGGCCTATTTATATAATAAGAATTAGCATTCATATAGCACTTTCAGCTTTCAAAACACTTCTCCTACATATTGGCATGGATCCTATTTGGCATGAGCAAAGCAGTGGTGATAAAGCAGACTTTTCAGTCTCCCCTTCCACTACATCACACTGTGTCCTCCTAAATCATGGCCTCTGAAGTCAGTGGAACAATGTGCAGGGTAAAGTGGATGCCTATAGTGTTTGAGAGGCTGTCAGTCAGGAATATGCTGAGTCTCTTATTACATAAACAGTATATAACTTCACTGAGAACAAGGAGAATGGGGCCTACCAGAGCCTTTAGCCCCAGTCAAATACAGCCATAAGTAAAATCTGGGCTGGAGCTGCTTCACATTCTGGTACCTTTCAACTATATAAATAGAAAATGTACTGTTATGAATATTACACTGTGAGAGGAGAAAATCAGTGAAAATCACACTCTATTCCCAATTGGAGGCCTATATATTACTAAACTTACACCAATTCTGAAAGGTTGCAGGACCAGTATTATTATATTCTAATTGCAGACTAGGAATATGGCCTGTTGTGGAAATAAATACAATGAGCTCTAGAAAGAGGCTCTGGGTGGGTGTCCTGGCCTTGGACACTCAGCGTAAATTTGCTGTGGTGACCTCAGCAGGGTATAATGATACAGAGCTTACCATTTTCTCCAGGGGAATGGATCTCTGCCATCTGAAGAGCAGTTGTAATTCTGAGTGGTCTCCAGCCCTCCCCTGGAGATTGGCAACAATGGTTCCTAGCAGGAAATGGCTGGTTTGGAGGGTAGAATCTATGACATTGTACCTGTCTGAGGACCCACCCTTCCTCAAACCCCACCGTTGTCAGGTAACCCTGTCATGGTGTTGGAATGTGGGGGAGGCATCTCCTTCTCCACGCCAGCTCATCCTGTCTGGCTTTTCGCTGCTTATCTCTGCTCTGACCTTGCTATTCCTTCCAGCTGCAGCATTGCCCGGCCTGGGAATTTTAACGGTTTGGGCACGCAGCCACTTGCTTGCCCCTGCGCGCGAAATGTAATCATTGGCTTTAGCTTATGGGGAGGGACATTTGATTTTACTATAAGTCAGTAGCCATCATATTGCCAGTCATTCCTGACACAAGCTGTATACTAGTTATTAGTAATGGACTATCATTAAACACTTATCTTAAGAAGCCTTGGTGTGTGGTGTGATCCTGCTAAGGAACCTGACAACCGTCTCCATACGTCACCCCTCAAATCTCCAGGAATTTCTCAACCCAGAGGTGACAACCCTATCTCCTTCCCAGCCAACCATCAATCTACCGTTATCTACCCCCCTGACTTCAGGTTTCCGTCTCCTCTCCTCTCCCTGCAGCCTCTACCTAGGAGAAGTACAGTCTTTCTCTACAGTGGGGACCAAAGCAGCTCACATCATTCTCCTCTCCCCCTTTTTGATTTGCACAACAACCCTGTGATGAAGGTTAGGCTGAAAGTCTGTGAGTGGTCTGAAATTAACCAATCAGCTTCTACAGGAAGAACCCGGGTCTGGCAGACCCTGCTCTGAAGCACTAACTGCTAAGTCACTCTGGCTGTCATGGAAGGGTTGCCTCAGCAGGGTATAATGACACAGAGCCCACCATTTTCTCCAGGGGAACTGATCTCGGCCATCTGGAGAGCAGTTGTAATTCTGAGTGATCTCCAGCCCTCACCTGGAGATTGGCAACAATGGTTTCCCAGGAGGAAATGGCTGGTTTGGAGGGTGGAGTCTATGGCATTGTACCTGTCTGAGGTACCACCCCTCCACAAACCCCACTCTCTCCTGGCTCCACCCCTCAACCTTCCAGGAATTTCCCAACCTAGAGTTGGCAACCATATCTCCTTCCCAGCCAACCATCAACCTACTGTTATTTGCCCCTCTGACTTCAGCATTCCATCTCCCCCCCCCCAAAGCCCCTACCTAGGAAAACTACAGTTTTTCTCCTCCTCAGTGGGGACCCAAGCAGAAGGGGAAGCAACCTTAGCAGGGTATAATGACACAAATTCCACCCTGCAGAACAGCCATTTATTCCAGGGGAGCTGATCTCTGCTGTCTGGAGAGCAGTTTTAATTCCTAGTGATCTCCAGCCCTCACCTGGAGATTGGTACCAATGGTTCCCCAGGAAGAAAAGTAGTCTTTCTCTGCAGTGGAGACCAAAACAGTGTATATCATTCTCCTCTCCCCCTTCTGATCTGCACAACACCCCAGTGAGGTATGTTAGGCTGAAAGTCTGTGATTGGTCTGAAATTACCCACTCAGCTTCCACAGCAAGAACCTGGGCCTGGCAGACCCTGCTCTGAAGCACTAACTGCTACACCTAGGGTAGCCAACCTCCAGGTGTAGCCTGAAAATCTCCAGGTATCACAACTCAACTCCAGACAACAGATCTCTTCCCCCCCCTGGAGAAACTAACTGCTTTGGAGGTTGGGCTCTATGGCATTCTATTCAGCTGAGGCCTCTCCCATTCCCAAACTCTGGCTTCTGTAGACTCCACCAAAAAATATCTAGGAACTTCCCAACCTGGAGCTGGTCAGGACTTGCGCCAATGAGTTCTTCACAAAGGACTGGAAAAGGGCCTCCTGCCTTTGCCTTTTTACTGACAGAACCAAACTTGGTTGCCTAGCAACAGCCACTGAGGGAAAAGTTAGTCCCACAGGAGCCAAGCAGGAGAATTGTCTTTGTCAAGAGAGACAGTTGTTTTGGTAGTTTATTCTGTGAGGGAAGAGTGTCCATGCTGGCAGCGGGTGGGGGAGAGGAGCGGACCCCGCACCCAGCCAATGGCACACAAGTACTCTTGAGTGGCAGTTGATGGACCAATGTCTGATGGAGCACAGCACAGCCAATGGGAGAGCTAGAAATTGCAAACGTGTTAGGGCAATTATATATATATAGGACAGAAGATAAGACTGAGACATTCTTGGAGTATTTGACCTTTGTTGCCATGGTAAAAGAATACAAACTCCTGACATCTAAAAGTGAAAGTAACTGATTTGATAACATTCTGGAGTACTTGCTTTGATTTTTTTTAATTCTTGTTGTCATGGTAAAAAGACACAAATTCCTGATAGCTAAAAGTGTATGTGATTTGAAAATGGTCTCTCTCGATTTTTATCTTCATATCTTGGATTATAAGCTATAACAAGTTCCAGAAAGAATTTTAATGGGGAAGGTTCATCAGACCAACCTGGCACATCAGATACAATGCAGAAATTACTTGAACAAATGGGATGCAGAATAGAGAGTAAAATAGAGAATCTTGAAAACAAGATAGAGGCTTTTGAGAAAAGAATGAATGAGAGTTTTGGGAAATCTAAACAAGAAATGAAAGATGATGTGGAAAAAATTGAAGGAACAATAGGGCATGCTACTGAGGGAGTTAAGCAAATCAATTATAAAGTGGTTGCTGTACACAATAAAATAGAAGAGATTGACAGACATTTGGATTTTTTTATCCCCTATGGACTTGAGAGAAAAGAAATACTGTCTGAGGCATAGAGATATCCAAGAAGAAACTGATGAAGATATCAGAGAGAGGAGTACATTACTTTTGGCAAAATTTTTACAAAGGAAAGAGTTAGATATGGAATTTGTGGACGACTCTAAAAACTAAGATACAGCTGAAACCAGAGTCTTTTCTGTTATGGAGCTTTGTTCCTATGCTTGACTACAGCAGCAAAAAGGACATATGCATAGAAATGTAAATGTCTGAGAATACCTATAATAGAAGAATTCCTGGAAAAGATGTTGGACTTGGCAGATATGGTTAAATTTATGGTACTGGTTAGGGAAAAGATAATTATTTTACTTATTAGAGATTGCATGAAAAAGATAAAGATGATTTGTGGCTTATCTGAATAAGAAATCTACTTAAGAAAAATTAAAAAGAGAAAGAGTTCTTGGTTATATATATAAGCAAGGAAAATTCTGTAACCAAAATTATATTTGCTGTAGAGAAAATTGAAAGCCTTTTATGTTCCCCTCCCTTCCTTTTTCCCTCTTTCTTGCCTGTTTTTGTCCTTTATGCTGTATCCAATTGATGCTATGGTTTCAATTTTTTCTGTATGTCTCCCAGTTTTATTCTTCTAATAAAATTAAAATTTCTTCAAAAAAGAGAAATTTTTCCACCCCCTGTATATAAATATAGTCTGTTTATCTATAGTCTGAGCTGTTTTGCTGCAGATCAATCACGGTAAATGGCCTAATGTAGGATATGAAGCATGGAAAACCCCCAGAGATTCTAGGCTTCACATTTGCTTTCATCGGTTAACATTATTTAGATACTTAAATTGTTTAAATTTGAATCATAATTTTCCCCATTCAAATCTTCCTGGAAAATCCAAAGCACTGCGCACCACAATGTTTTAATCTCTTGTTTCAACATGATTATAATTTAGATTATCCTCAACGAGCACATTTACTTGGGGGAAGTGACAAGGATGTTTTTGGACAAGGTCTCCTCTAACCAGCTCTTCAGTCAAAGATTTTGATATACCATGACTGTACCAGCCATAGCTCTTCCCTCTATCCTATGAATGTATTTTCCTTGCTTTCTGATCATGGCTATCATGTTGATCAGTGCCTTACATGCCCACATCAAAGAAGCTTGCTGCTACAGTCTGATATAGCTCCTAAGGACCCTTCCCCATCTTTCAGGACCTCTGCACTGGTGGCCACTGAGATAACTACCAATGGGACCAGAATAAAAAACTCTCTGCTGCAAAAAGGAATATAATCTTTAAGCATTCCAGTGTCATAATTTGAGGGCACAAGGCAGGGGGCACAAAATAATTTGGGAAGGAAAATATTTAAACCAGTCCTTTACCACTAGGGAATACCTTTCCTGTTTGCTTTAAGAATATTCTAGGTCCCAGACTGAGGGTTCTCCTCTGAAGGAATGAAGGAGCTTTAGCATTGTTATTACTTTGGTAATTTAAAGGGAAAGATCCTCCTGAGTAAGCTGACACCTGTTTGTGTTGAATCCGCTCCTACAAGTCTCTGTGTATCACTACTCTTAGTTTTAATAAAGCTTTTCTATAAAAGACTATGAGACGCCGAGTTGATTGAATCATCAGTGTGATAGATTTTGAAGAATGTCACTATGAAATACAAAGTTGTACATGAAACGAGATGCTATGCATGATCCATTGGTGTTGATGCTGTTTGAATTGCATCCAGTAAACGGAATATTGGACTGAATATTGGAAAAAGAAATTTCTAGTCTTTGGAGACTTTTGTGGCATAATATATCACGGTTGTTTCCTTTTCCACTCACCTGGAAATTCACAACAATGGTTTTCCAGGAGAAAAAGTAGTCTTTCTCTGCAGTGGGGACCAAAGCAGCTTACATCATTCTCCTCTCCCCCTTTTGACTTGCACAACAACCCTATGAGGTAGTTAAGCTGAAAGTCTGTGACTGGTCCAAAATCACCCACTCAGCTTCTACAGCAAGAACCAGGATCTAGCAGACCTTGTTCTAAAGCACTGACTATTACACCTAGGGTACCAACCTCCATGTGGAGCCTGAAGATCACCAGGTATTACAACTGAACTCCAGACAACAGATCCCTCCCCCCGGAGAAAATAACTGCTTTGGAAGGTGGGCTGTATGGCATTATGTTCAGCTGAGGCCTCTCCCCTCCCCAAACCCTGGCTTCCATGGACTCTTCCAGAAAATCTCCAGGAATTTCTCTACCTGGAGCGGGCAAACCTAAACTCAGGACTGGCCCCAATGAGTTCCTCACAAAGGCCTGCAAAGGGTTTCTTTCCTTTGTCTGAACCAAGCTTGGTTGCCTACTGTGGCAGCTCGGAATTGTAGGCCAGCAGATGAGGAAAGCCTCTCTCTAGAATGACAGCTCAATTAAGCCTTCTGGGGGAACATTTTAAACACACAGATGGCGGCCATCTCACAGATACAGATAACTGCCATTTCGTTACACCTACCAACAGCTACTGAGGGAAAAAGGTAGTCTCACACAGGAGGCACTGTCTTCGTCAAGAGAGAAAGCAGTCTGCCAAGAAATTCTGAGAGGGCCCAGAGGCTGAAGGAGTGGGCGGGGAAGAGGAGCAAACCCAGCACCCAGCCAATGGCACGCGAGTACTCTTGAGTGATGGCTGGGCGGGACTCAGGCAACGCAGCCAGTGGCTAGGGACTTGTTCTGAGTGACAGATCATTCAGACAACTGATTTTGGAGTGCATGGAATCTTGACAGACCAAAATGCTTTTATTATATAGGAGATATAGCCAATTACAGGGTTGCCAACTCTGGGTTAGGAAATACCTGTAGATTTGAGGGGTAGAGCTTGGGGAGGACAGGGTTTGGGGTGTGGAGGGACTTCAGCAGGGTATAACACCATAGCGTCCACTGCCCAAAGCAGCAATTGACTCCAGGAGAACTGATCTTGGTCATCTGGACATCAGTTGTAATAGCTGGGAAATTTTCTGTAGGGGAAATGATTTGCTGTGGTTGGGGAACGTGGTGATTTCTGGGAGATATACAGGCTCCACGGGGGGATTGGGGTATTTTGGGGTATTTATTTTACCTCAGGACACATTCAGTGACTCCCACAGCAACAGCAAACTGTTTAGAATGTTAGAAGCAAAGGCTAATGGGGCCGCATATGCAAATGACCTCATGGTTCCGACTGGCTATGGGGAGAGAGGAATAGCAAACTGTTTAGAATGTTGGAGGTGAGACTCAGGCAATGCAGCCAGTGGATAGGGACAGCTTCTGAGGGACACATCACGGAGCCAAAGGCTGTGGGTGCCGTGTGCACACCAACAGAGAATTGTCCTCCCCCCCCACCCAGCCAATGGCACGCCAGTAGTCTTGACTGGCAGCTGACAGGCCAATGACTGAGGGAGTGCATGGAATCTCGCCACCCCATAATACAGAAGCCACCACAAAACACAATTATTATAAGGAGAGATAAAGCTTGGCGTCACACACTGTCTCTCAAAACACCAAAGCTCAACTCTGACAGCCTTAGCCACACAGGCTAAACTCTGCCTTTCTTAGCCACACAGGCAAAACAGTTTGTCTTAGTCACACAGGCTAAATGGTTTGTTTTAGCCATACAGGATAGACTCAAACTTCTTCTTCTGCCATACAGGCTAAACACCAAAACTCTCCACACTCGTCTCTCCAAAAAACGCAGAATCACCTCAGAGACACCTCTCCTCCCACACTCTCAGCCATCAGTCAGTCACATCACATTCATCTCCCTCTATCAGTCTCCTTACATTACTGCAGTCAAACTAAACATTTAAAGAAACACACACCCCAAAACATGAAATTATAAGAGGGCTTCTATAAAAAAAGCCCACAAGAAAAAAGCCCACAGGAAAAAACCCATGGTCATAAATGCTCACTGGAAAAACACCCACACAGAAAACTGCCCACATGGAAATAAGCCCACCTGGAATAAAGCCCACATGGGGAAAATCCCATAGATATAAAAGCCCACACAGAAAAAAGCGTGCATGGAAAGAAGCCCATATGGAAAAATAGCATGTAAAGCGCCATAGATATTTATAATTGTGGACAACCATTCATCTCCATTTATGCAAATGAATGGTATTACCTATGTTTTATTGTTATTTTAGAATTAAAATATGTCATATTCACATGCAATGATTTGTGTTATGGTTCTATCAAGTATAATTAACTAATAATTTTGCGATGTTATTAGTAAATGACTTCATTACTATACAAAAGTTGCCTGTGTGAAGAGGGCTTTAATGCTCTTGAGTATAAAGGCTTGGAAGGGAAAATAAAGGAAATAAAAGTGACCACTTTGTTATCAATGAATTTTGTTAAGAAGGAGAAACAATAACAACAGAAATTAAACTCTATATAGAAATATTTTAAAATAAAATAAAATACTTTAAATGTATTAATTTACCATTTGTCAACCTTTGTAATGTTGGCATGAAGTAATTTCTAAAGTAAAGACAGAGAGATGTTTAATTAAATTATGTATAGACTGAACAATTATATGGCTTAAAATTCTTCAAATAATTAATATTATTTACTTATTTTGATATTAAGAATTAAAACCATAAGGTAACATTAAAAGAAGACAATTTTCTACCTTGATTTCCCTTTACTTGTATTTTAACAAGTACAGTGTGGTACACCCAGTGACCACGACATAAGACTACCTAACCCTAATAGTAAAAGCAACAATTATTTAACAGCATTTAATAATAACAATAATTTAATGGCAACAATGATAATAACTCAGATATAATTCTTCATAGCAAATTAGTCAATCTCCTTAAGTAATTAAGTTTATCTTCCACCTGCTCATATTGCTGCATAGAAGTGGCAACCATGTCATGTAGTGCCTCATATTTACTCTTTTTCTCTTCTAGGCGACCTGCTTGTGCATTAGCCAGTGTTAGTTTGTGGCAAGCCAGGTCCCTCTGCAGTCCTTCAAATAGAGACCACACACTGGGATGACTGCAGTGGAATAGGGAATAAAGAGCACTACATGACATGGTTGGGAAGGGGTTTACCTACAGTGATTGGGCAAATGGCAAGCTTAATTAGTCTCAAGAATCCATGTTCTAATTGAAAAATTCAAATTGGCAGTCCCTGCTTTCTCCATATGGCATTATGGTTTCTATAAAGGAAATGTGATAGTTACTTCCAACTTGACCTCAAGATACACACTGACTGAAAACATCTGATGTTAGCCAACTATTTCTGACTATGCAATGTACTCCTTTGAAACAACTACTGGCATGTACAGCAGTTGAGTTTGTTTTTGACGCAGTTTCATTTTTGTTTGGTTTCACACCACCCCCAAAAATATCTGAATCACCATAGGGGGGGAAACGGAATTATTACTACTCTCCCCAAAGGGAGAGTCTGAATGTTAAGCATTAATATATGTGAAATCACATGAATCTATAAAAGGTAAAGGTAAAAGTTTTCCTTGCTCGAAAGTTAGTCGAATCCAAATCTAGGGGGCGGTGCTCATCTCCGTTTCCAAGCCGAAGAGCCAGCGTTGTCCGAAGATGTTTCCATGTTCATGTGGTTTACATGACTAAACGCTGAGGTGCACGGAACACTGTTAGGTAACAGTGGTACCTATTTATCTACTTGAAATTTCTTGCTTTCGAACTGCTAGGTTGGCAGGGGCTTGGGCCAGAAACGGGAGCTTAATTCAGATATATTCAGAAGTACCAAATAATGGGACAGGGTTTTTTACCCTGTCCCCCAAAGAATGCTACATTTGGAACAGTTACAAATAATTCTGAATCCATATTTTATAGTTCCAAATATCCAAAATAATTCCTAATACTTGGAATCCCATTGTCTTCTACAGAAAGCAGGCTAGGCTGCTTGCAAGAGAAGGAGAGTGAAACCTGTTACTCAGACAGCTTGGCTGGGCTTCTTGAGAAAGGAAACTGAAACATTCCCCAGACTGATGGGCACTAAGTGTGGTGGGGGCAAAGATCTCAGGATCCCCTGATAGGTGTTGCCATGGGCTGGCCAAGGGAAGGGGGAATGTGTGAGACCAAAACCTGTGAGTGATGTCTGTCCACAATTATGAAAGCAGGCACAGATACCAGGAGGTATTTTCACACTGGTCCTTTCCAACTCAAAGACAGGCATCACTCTTTATATAACTCCCCTGCAGTCTTCTGACCATTTGCTTTGGATGCTGAAACAGTCTCCTCTGCATCTGTTACTACATTTGATTCCCTGTCTACCCCTCAGTGTCTATTATGAATAAAACAGATTAACTTGCTTGTAGATAAATGGGAAAATTCTATATTACATTTAGGCCCCTTTTGGCAGGCAGAAGGATAAGGTTTGTTAGACAGATATAAATAGACAAATTTAGATAATAGATATTGTCTCTGAGTGTGTACGATTTCTTTTCCTTTTCCTTTATTCCTTGTATCAGCATCAGATGCTAGCTACTTTCGCACACATTGGATAATACACTTTCAATGTACTTTAATAATTGTTTGCAATTAGAATTTCCTCTTTCACACAGAAAAATCCAGTTGCAAGGAATTGCTACAGAACATCAGAAGTATGTGTGAAAGCAGCAACTTTTTTGTGGGGAGGGGAGAGTCTGCCAATGGTATGAAACATGGGCAGAAAGTTGGTATATATGAGGAAGGCAGCAGGAACATTGCTGGGTTTCTCTGAGGCACCCTTTGAGTATGAGAGCACGGTGCAGTCCAGTCCAGATATGCCATGCTTCGTTCTGCTGCCTCCTCCTGCTGTCATAAGAACATAAGAACATAAGAGATGCCAATGTTGGATCAGGCCAAAGGCCCATCCAGTCCAGCACTCTGTGTCACACAGTGGCCAGAAATACCAGTGCCATCAGGAGGTCCACCAGTGGGGCCAGGACATTAGAAGCCATCCCACTGTTGACCCCCCCAAGCACCAAGATGACAGAGCATCACTTGCCCCAGAGTTCCTATCTATACCTTGTGGCTAATAGCCACTGATGGACCTCTGCTCCATATGCTTATCTAATTCCCTTTTGAAGCCGTCCATGCTTGTAGCCGTCACCCCTTCCTGTGGCAGTGAATTCCAAGTGTTAATCACTCTTTGTCCCTTCACTTCTTCCAACTGCTACCCCAGGACTCTGGTCACTCATTCAACTGTGCTGTGCCCAGTCCTGTTGGGGCAGTTCCCACTAGCCTCACTGTGCCATGCCCAGGGCTGCCCAGGTGGCACTTGCACTGTTCAGGGTTCATGCCCAGATTGCAGGCTGCAGATTATCTGGCATTGCTGCCTGCCAACAGTGGCTGTTGCTGTGTGCATTTGCCACATGTTCTCAACTTTCTGAGTTGGCATAAGTACTAGAAAATGGACAGAGAGCTGAGGGAAACCTTGTGCAAAGTTTTCATATGATACTGCATTGGTGTCACACCGTGGACAGATGAATAATGTAGTCTTCTGGATATAGCAGAGATTAGTGCTGAGCCAGAACTATGTAAATGGGGTCTTTTAGCAGAGTTTTAATAATTTAGATCCCTCCCCCTGGCGAAGCCATTGCATGCTGGGGGCTGCTTTGCTGCCTTGGAGGAGGTTGGGGCAGCAACAGAGCCATGACACACTGCATCATGATGTAGGTGGGGGGGTGGAGCTGGCTCGGTTAAATGGCCGGGCTCCACTCCCGCCCAAACAGTTGCAGACTTGTGCTCAAGCTGGACAGTAGCTCTGAGCACAAAGAGGCAAGAGGGACGCAGCCTACCTTCGAGGCCTCAGGCCCAGTGGGAGCAGTTTTGGTGGCTGCTGCTGCAGCGGAGCACAAAACATCAAGCTGCAGCACCCTGGCGATGTTCACGGCTGTGGCGTACCTCTAGAGGTGGGGGCAAGAAGCCTCGCTAGGCGGTGGCAATTGTGTGGCGGTTCAGCTTCATGGCTTAGACAGCAAGGCGAAAGAGTGGCGTCCTGGAGCAGGGGGTCAACAGCAGCAGCCATTTTTTTCTTGGCCTGCAATCAGGATTCGGGGCGGCACCCCTGGGCATGAGGCAGCAGCAGCCCCATAAGGGCAACGGTTGGGCCAGTGGGTGGCTGGAGTTTTTAAAGGGTGCTAATTGGCCCAGCATTCCTGTGGGCCCAACGAATCTCAACGGTCACATTGAGTGGTAGTTGGGAGTTGGGGGAATAAGAAAATTGCCTCAGGCTGGCTTACAGCAGGTCAGCCGTTGGGAGTCGGAGGAATTAATTTAAAAAATTCAAACATCCGTCAGGAATATCAGCCTGATAGGGGGTGCTACCAGGCCCTGCAGTGGCTGCTAAGAGCAGGCAGGGGGCAAGTGGGCTGAGGGCCTCCATCTGCCTTGTCGGTGGCCATTTTGATGAGAGCATCTAGTGGCAGCCATTTTGGGTAGGCTTCTGTAGGGTGGCCATCTTGTGTGTGGCCTTTTAA
>NW_015169248.1:289708-293672 GCF_001447785.1 Gekko japonicus | reverse complement strand
TACTCAATTATATATAAGGGAGAGATACGATTGTATTCCAGGGGGAAAAAACAGCTAGCCCCTCTTCAAATTCAGCACTTTACTGGTGGGGCAGAAAAATCCATTTTTATTTGTAAAAGAACATATTTTTATTTGTTTTCTAATAAACTGCAATCTCTCTGTGTGTGTGTGTGTGTGTGTAAGGTGCTGTCAAGTTGCAACTGACGTCAGCGAGCCCAGCAAGGGGCTTTCCAAGCAAGTGAGAAACAGAGGCGGTTGGCCATGGCCTTCCTCTGTAGAGGCTTCCTTGGTGGCCTCCCATCCAAGTATTGACCTTTTTGAGCTCCTGAGATGTGACAAGATTGCCCTCCCTCCCAGTAAACTACAATCAAGATAATCCTTAACAACGTATATTGCTAAATATAACAATTTACATAACTGTGTGTCAAATCTCAACAGAGACATTTTTAGATTTCTCAGTAGACAGAAATTCATCCTCCTAATTTCTAACACCACCTTATTCCAGAATCTTTCAACTGGAGATTGTGTCCACATCGTTATGTTTGCACTTGGCAACTTTTGAACCACATCTCTAGCAAATAAATTTTATTAGTATGGGCCATTTTATTTCATTTTGCTAGTTTGAGTACCATTGGAATCCAGCTCTTATTTGCAGACAGTAAGGTAAAGGTGAAGGTTTCCCTTGCTCGAAAGCCAGTTGAATCCGACTCTAGGGGTGCAGTGCTCATCTCCGTTTCCAAGTTGAAGAGCCAGCGCTGTCCAAAGACGTTTCCGTGGTCATGTGGCCGGCATGACTAGATGCCAAGGCGCACGGAATGCTGTTACCTTCCCACCGAAGTGGTACCTATTTATCTACTTGCAATTTCTTGATTTCGAACCGCTAGGTTGGCAGGAGCTGGGACCAGAGACAGGAGCATACTCCATCATGCGGCACTCGGGTCTCGAACTGCTGAACTACAGGCCTTCTGGTTTGCAGTTCAGCGTCTTAACCACTTGAGCCATCGCAGCCCTTTACTAGTCTGTAAAAAGTAAAGGTAAAGGTTTCCTAGCTCGAAAGCCAGTCGAATCCGACTCTAGGATTGCGGTGCTCATCTCCGTTTCCAAGCTGAAGAGCCAGCGCTGTCCGAAGACATTTCCGTGGTCATGTGGCCGGCATGACTAAACACCAAGGCATACAGAATGCTGTTACCTTCCCACTGAATGCTGTTACCTTCCCTATTTATCTACTTGCAATTTCTTGCTTTCGAACTGCTAGGTTGGCAGGAGCTGGAACTAGAGACGGGAGCTCACTCCGTCATGCGACACACTCGGGTCTCGAACTGCTGAACTACCGACCTTCCACAGCCTGCAGTTCAGCGTCTTAACCACTTGAGCCACCGCAGCTCCTCCTAATCTGTAGTTTACTAGAAATAGTAATCTAATGTTTAAAATGTTGTTATTTTGCTATCATTGTGGCTAAATTATGTCAAGAATGTTCTGATGATTACATGTGGACTACTACTATGATTAGAAAAAGACTGATAATTTTATTACATTTTAGCAACTTGTTTTAAAGAAATTCTCTGTAAAATGAGGTTTTGCTTCTGTTGTTGTCACAACCTACAATTTTGACAATGTTTGAATGGCAACAAATTCTTTGGATGGTCTGGTTTCTGTCCAAACACTGTTGAATCCATTGGTCAAAAGTTTGTTCATTTGGTTGTTTTTTTATTTAGAACTCCCCCTTGAGTTCTGCATCAGGCTTATATCACCACTGCTAGTCATGTGACTTGCAGGTGTCTTTGCTTACAGGCTGATCTCAAGCCTGGAATCCGTCACAGTGCTACTGTACTCGAATATGGCTGTTCAACTACAGACTGACACAGCTACCTTCTGAAACAGGTTAAATGTCCCATAATTACCAGACGGAATGGCAGTTGCAGGCGATGGCTCTGGGATGGGAGGAAATGGTGGTTGATCACATGCTGGCCGATTTTGCTGTCTCAAATTTATGTGACTTGTTTAAAATACGGAGAGCCTGCACTCTCAGCAGGACTTGGCAGAGCTGAAGACTGAAATGGCTCTGTCTCTTTCGGATGCATAAGGTGTAGGGTTCCCAAGTACTTACCACAATCCGGCGGGGGAAACATGCTCCCCGGCCGGACCATTCCTCCCTGTAACGCACCATGCCGCTGCCAGGAAGTGACGCTGGGCGACGCTCTAGCAATGGGGCTGAAAACTCAATGGTACCATCGAGTTTCCGCCCCATTGCCAGAGCGTCGCCCGGCATCACTTCCTGGCGACGGCATGGTGCGGCGCGTCTGTTGTCCCCGCGGGAATGATCCTGCAAAGACGTCTGTGTCCCCCGCCGAATCACGGTAAGTACTTGGGAAGCCTGATACAGTGGCAAAGCATCCCGCCTCGCTTACCTTTCTGTGTTATGCTTGCAGTTCCGTGAAGTGCCTCCACCTGTGCTTGCAGGTCGTTAATCTCGGCTTTGAGAAGCTCAAGTTCTAAACAAAGGGTAAAACAACAGTATTAGTCTTGTCTTAGAGTACAAACAGAAGGCAAAATCGAAATGCCGTGCATGAACCCATTTATTTCCATTTCCATTTCATTTATTATCTTCATTGACCCGAGGTCTTAAGCCAGACATGCAAACAGCAACTATAAAATGCATTACATATAATTACAGGATAATTTAGACCAAACATCTTTACAATAAAAACTAGTAAACATACTCTCGAACAGTATTATCAGACCACATTTTATAAACTTCAATGAATTCTATAAAATCCCATAATATTGTGGAAATTAATTTTAAAATTTTAGAAGTATATACATAAAACTACTTATAACATTTCAAAGCCGCTTAAAAAATAGCACTATCGAAAGATATTTTGCCACCAAGCAAGTCGTTTCAGGGTCCTCATCTGCTAGTAGTATGGTTATCACCCGGGGTTCCATAGGGAGGTGATGTCTTTGTAAAATAGAAGTAATCCAACAGGATCTGGGGTCAATCCATTGGTGGCAAAATAACATAAGATGATCTAAAGTCTCTATTGCACCTGATCCACAATCACACAATCTATTTGAGTACTGTATTTTAGCAAAATGGCCACTTAGCTCTGCAGTTGGAAAAAACATTCAACCTAGCAAGCGTGAAGACATATCTAGATCTCGGGGATGTAAGGAAGCTCATATATGAGGGAATTTTCTTAGGTGGAAAACCCATTTATTTCAATAAACCTAAACAGGTTTTACTGTGTCAGACTGCAGCTTGACTAGTCTTTAGTATGTGTTTCTGTGTTGAATGAATGAATAAACGGTTACAGTTGAATGAATGAAATGAGTTATTTATTACGGCAAAAGCCCAGCTCAAAACTGTATGTATTACTAACATAAAAACCCTGGTATAAAATAGTGAAATAAACAAAGCAAATATAATCCATTAAATCGATACAGAACTATGATAGACTCTAGCAGCTGCACAGAATCTGGTTTATGGTTAGAGAGGAGAAAAGAAATATATGACTCCTCTGAGCTGCCTGGAATTTTTTTGGAGAATAGGAGTAATAAAGAGTAAAAGGAGTAATAAAGTCACAATAAAAAGGGTGATGCCATAGAAGATGCCCAACAGTTTCAACTTCCCCACTTGTACAAGGCTTTTATTTCAGGCTTTCAGAGTGGCTAATGCTAAGACTTTGATGAAGGTGCAGCTGTTCGTTGTATAAATAAATGCAGGACTGATGATATATTTCTAACTAGCAGAAAAGCCCGTTGTGAAACTGATACAACGGGATCTAGAAAGATGTGGTCTGTAACGAACGCATAGGCTGGATGGTGGTAAGGTAAACAGTAGTGGGGGAGGGTGGGGGGGGGGTGGGGGAACGGTGGCGGCAGCCGGAGGCCTCTGCATCCCGTTGCCAGCCCTGGAGTGAGTGGGGGGGAAGGGACCCGGCCTCCAGTTGCCGGCCCAGGAGTG
>NW_015169248.1:287180-288559 GCF_001447785.1 Gekko japonicus | reverse complement strand
AAGGTGGGAAATACCTGGAGGTTTGGGGGGTGGATTCTGTAGAGGACAGCATTGGGGGGGTGGAAGGACTCAGCAGGTATAATGTCATAGGGTCTACCCTCCAAAGCATCCATTTTCTCCAGGGGAACTGATCTCTGTCATCTGGTGGTCAATTGTAACAGTGGGTGATCTCCAGCTCCCACCTGGAGATTGGCAACCCTAGGGGGAAGTCAGCTGCACAGCAGGGGGTTGAAGAGAATGGTTTGATGGCTGCTAGGCCAAGATTGGCAACAATAGTTCCCCAAGAGCCCCATCGTAAATGCACCAAACAATTCCTAATGATTTTTCCAAAACACTACTCTGTTGATAAATTGCAGCATTTTGAAGTAGCACCAAAGTTTTAAGATCTCTCCAGCTGTCACCTGGAGACTGGCAACAGCTTGCCTGGAGTGTGGGCAGTATGGCATTGTATCTGTCTTGAGGTCCCCCTCTTCCTCCTCCTCCTCAGATCCCACCCTCAGCAGGCTTCATCCCTAAAATATCCTGGAAGTTTCCAACCTGGGGTTGGCAACCCTATGTCCTGGAGTTCCAACCTGGAGTTGGCAACCATCAGCCAACCTTTATCTGCCTGTCTGTCTTAAGTTTTACAAACCCCCCCCCCACAGCCTCTGCCTAGGGAGCAGCTGACATCATTCTCCTCTCCCAACTGAAAATTCCAACTGCCTTGCGGGGGGGGGGGGGAGTTTGAGGTGTGGAATGGAGTAAGGTCCAATCAGCTTCCATATGCAAATGACCTTGGAATGCTGGGCGGGACTGCACAAAGCAGCCAGTCAACACAGCCAGTGTCTTCTGAGCGGCAGTTTTTCCGGCCTAACACTAAGGAGGTGAAATTTAGAATGTTCATATAGAATGTTCAAACTCAATTATATATAAGGAGAGATGTATTACATGGAATGGTGCATCTCGGCTAGACTGCAGTGGGTGGGAGAGAACTCAGGCAACACAGCCGGTGGATAGAGACATCTTGTGATTGACACATCACGGAGCCAACTGATTTTGGAGTGCATAGAATGTTGCAGGACAAAAATGCAATTATGTATAAGGAGACATATGTAGATATTTAATTCCCAGAACAGCTTATAGCATTCCCTCTGCCATTTTTAAAATATATTTTGTGTGTGTTTGTGCGCTTGTCTGGAAATCATGGTTGACTTCTGGTGACCCCTACTGGGGGCCTGGGCATTTTCCAGAGAGGCGGCTTGATTAGCCTGCCCCCGCCTCCCCACTGCTGGTATTCCAAGGAGGTCTCCCATCCAACTACTTGCCAGAGTCAGCCCTGCTTAGCTTCCGAGATCTGGTGAAATTGGGCTTGCCTAGGCTGTCCGGGTCAGAGCCATTCC
>NW_015169248.1:283971-287170 GCF_001447785.1 Gekko japonicus | reverse complement strand
TGCCATTTGATCCTCACAACAACCCTGTAAGGTAGCTTAGGCAGAGAGGGAATAACTGGTCCAAGGTCGTTCAGTGAGGTTCACGGCAGAGCAGGGATTCAAATCTGGGTCATTAGCAGCCACATCACACTGGCTCTGCCCTCTGTCTTCATATACAAAATGTATAGTCTGACTTTCGTATGAACTTTATGCCTGGAAATTAGCCAAAACCCCATGATTCCTGCATGCACTTTTCTTTCAATGACTCTTACCTCTGCCTCCGCCATCTCCCTTTTCTCCTTTTCCACCTTGATCTACTTTAGTCCCAGAAGGTCCAGCTTTTCCTGGGATTCCCTGTGTCCCTTGTATTCCTGAGAAGCCATTAGATGAACGAACTGAAAAAGAAAAACAAGTGAGGCAAACCGTTTCTGGCCAGTCGTTTTGTCCTTATAGTTAAGAATAAGCAACTATCCATCCATCCATACATCCATCCAACCATCTGTGGACTGAAACATCTGCACATCAGGACTCTCCAGGGCTAGGGTATAGGTTTATACAGAACTGGGAGAACATCCAAGTCGGCAGGAAAAATGTGAAAAAATAAAAATCACTGCCACAGGAGGTGGCGGCGGCTACAAGCATGGACGGCTTCAAAAGGGAATTAGATAAGCCATCAGGAGGTCCAGCAGTGGGGCCAGGATACTAGAAGCCCCTCCCACTGTTGCCCCCCCCAGCACCAAGAATACAGAGCATCACTTGCCCTAGACTGAGAGTTCCTATCTAGACCTTGTGGCTAAGAGCCACTGATGGACCTCTGCTCCATATAAGAACATAAGAGAAGCCCATGTTGGATCAGGCCAATGGCCCATCCAGTCCAACACTCTTTGTCACACCGTGGCAAAAAAGACCAGGTGCCATCAGGAGGTCCAGCAGTGGGGCCAGGACCCTAGAAGCCCCTCCCCCTGTTGCCCCCCCCCCCAGCACCAAAAGACAGAGCATCCCTTGCCCCGGAGTCCTTATCTATACCTTGTGGCTAATAGCCACCGATGGACCTCTGCTCCATATGCTCCATCTACCACCTGGAGGTTGTCAACTACAGCAAATCCAGGCTGAAGTTTCTAATGCAAGGATGGGCATGTTCTCGTTTTGTCTCGGCACTTTTATTTATTGTTAGGACATTGCTTATTTTGGGAGAAAAAATACCTTTCAAGTTCATATTGTTGCTGTTGTTTTGAACATGTTGAGAAGTCTTTATCTGGATAAAGAAATTAACTCTGTGATTGTGTTTGCCGCTCTCAGCATGTGGCAGGCTTAGAAACACTTGGGCTGCCAAAGAGCATGGGTACTGTACATACCAGTGTGGATGGTTGGCCATATTAACACACTTCCTCTAAAATAGGTGGCAGAAATGTTGACGGGCATGCGGAAGACAGCACCCAGAATTTTATTGTTTGGTATGCAATTTGGTGTTTAGGAGCTGTGGTGGCTCAAGTGGTTAAGACACTGAACTGCAGGCTGTGGAAGGTCAGTAGTTCAGCAGTTCAAGACCCAATTTGCCGCATGACGGAGTGAGCTCCCGTCTCCAGTTCCAGCTCCTGCCAACCTAGCAGTTCGAAAGCAAGAAATTGCAAGTAGATAAATAGGTACCACTTCGGTGGGAACAGCGTTCCATGTGCCTTGGTGTTTAGTCATGCCGGCCACATGACCATGGAAACGTCTTCGGACAGCACTGGCTCTTCAGCTTTGAAACAGAGATGAGCACCACAACCCTAGAGTCGGACTCGACTGGCTTTCGAGCAAGGGAACCTTTACCTTTATGCAATTTGGTGTTTAATGCACACGGGGAAGGTTGGCTAATTTGACAAGTATTCAGTAATGAATGAAGGATTTAAGATCCTCTTTGTTTTTTTAAAAAAGGGGGGGTGACAAATGGATAGAACGGCATCCTAGCATACCCCATGATATCTGTGCAGTCCTCCTCTGGTAGCAGGAACATCAC
This sequence comes from Gekko japonicus, assembly GCF_001447785.1. NCBI lineage: Eukaryota > Metazoa > Chordata > Lepidosauria > Squamata > Gekkonidae > Gekko > Gekko japonicus. The sequence goes on along the minus strand of NW_015169248.1, from coordinate 285,192 downwards.
TCAAAAAGATCTCTACATTTCAAATATCTCTGTGTCCTTTACATGTGAGTTGTGCCATGGACAGAGCAGGATGTATCCTTATAAAGTGGCTCCATTTGGTGCTGAAGAGTTATGGGCTTCAAATAGGGTTACCAACCCCCAGGCAGGGCCTGCAGAGCCCCCACTGTTACAACCGAGATCACTTCCCCTGGATAAAGTGGCTGCTTCGGAGAGCAGACTCTATGGTGTTACACTCTGCTGAGGTCTCTCCTCTCCCTGAACCCTCCTCTCCACCCCAAAAATCTCCATATATTTCCCAGTCCAGAGCCGGCTACCATAGCTTCAAAGCAAGGATTGCCCTTTGGACATCTCAGAATCAGCCCATGGGTCAGCCACTGTCAACAACAGACTAACAAAGGGAGTTTGTCTCTGTTAAGTAGTTCCCCCGGCATTGGTTCCATAGCACAGAAACACAAGCAGGTCTAGTGTCAGCCTAGGCACAAATGTATCAGCTGAGATACACCACAGTTATATGGATCTCCCCTGTCTGTATTTCCTTAGCCCAACTTCCATGAACTCAACAGAACAGCTGTAATGCCTTCAATATACATGCTTTATGCTGGAGTGACTCTGCTCAGGAAGGCACTCTTAAGTCTGAAGTTTTATTATCGTCTTACTCATGTCATCATGCCACTGAACATTCCCAACATATGGAAGAAGTTGTTTCCCATTTCTTTGTCTTGCTTTGGAGTTAAAGGTAATCAGCCCAATCAAACTTGCTTTTGCAAAGTAGCACCAGAAGCAAGAGTCCAGGAGCACCTTAAACACTAACAAAATATGTGGCAGGGTGTGAGCTTCCGTGAGTCACTGCTCACTTCAGATACAGCTAGAATGGGAGTCCGTCTGTCCTATCTATTGGAAAGTGGAGTGACTCCAGATGCCAAATGACATTAGCAGGCCAATGACAATAGCGGGTGAATGACAATAGGAGGTGTGATTGAATATAGGTGAGACATGCGGAGGGGTAATAGGCGTGGAGAAATCAGCATTGGTAATGAGACAGGAAACCTAGGTCTTGATTCAATCCAGGTGGATGCATTGTCTTGAGCTTCATTATCAGTTGCAATTTAGCAGTTTCTCTTTCTAATCTCCCTTTGCTACAGACTGGAAAGCTGCATCTGAAGAAGTGAGCAGTGACTCATGAAAGCTCCTACCCCTGCCACATATTGTGTTAGTGTTTAA
>NW_015169248.1:255425-283087 GCF_001447785.1 Gekko japonicus | reverse complement strand
CCCCATTATGTGTCTGGACTGTGGTTTGAAATGCTAAGCATTCCCATGAACGAAACACGCAGTGACAATCACCGATGGAAAAACATAAAGCACTGAAATGCAAATGGGTGCGTTCCAAGCTGTGAGAGGGGGAAAGTACATTTAGATGAAAGCACTGCAGAAATCCTTTAGTGCTTCCTGTTCCTTAAAGTTAACTTTTTGTACTACCGTAAATCCCTAACAGTAAGTAACACAAACACACTCCTTTTAACGCTGACAAATGGAATGGAAGGGCTGGGGCTGAACCGGGTAGAATGTTGCTGTCATATCTGTATCCTCTTGTACAAAAAAAGAAAAAAGAGGAGGACACTATTTATGCAGCATTGAAGAGAAAAGTGGCCAACGTACCTCATGCAGTTCGGGGCCCTCTGTATGCTTGAGCAACATCTGAGTCCTTCACCGTCTCCAGAATGCACCCTGATGCCTTCTGCTTCTACCCACTGAGTGTCTATCAGCAGGAATTCCAGTGGAACTCATCCCTTTATCTCGAGTGTTGCAATCCATGTGCAGCTGACAACAGTCAGAGTACCCTGAACAGGGGTAATTTCCTGCGGGAACGCACAGGAGTGGAGCTCTGGCAGTAAAGAGCCCAGGGGGCGGGCACATGCAACAGGCCCCGCCCCCTGCTCCCAGCAGCCCTCAGTCAGAGCAAGAAGCAGCCAGGTAAGCTGCAGAGCCCCCCTCCCCCAGCACCCCAGTCCAAAACAGTCCAGTGGCACCTTTAAGACCAAGTTTTATTCAGGTACAAGCTCTCCCTCCTCTCTGAGGGCAGATTTGCACGCTTCCCCCACCCCCATAGCTAGCAATCCAAAACAGTCCAGTGGAGCCTGAGCAGTGGGCGTTGCCTTCTGACACACTTCCGGTGACGTCAGGGGGTGTGGCATATGCAAATAAGTTATGCTAATGAGTTATGCTAATGAGCTCCTGCACCTCTTTTTCTACGAAACGACCCCTGACCCTGAATATACTAAGTACATGACATTGGGGCCACCTTGGCTCAGTGGCAGAGCTTCTGCTTTGCATGCGGAAGGTCCCAGGTTCAGTTCTTGGCATCCCCGGTTGAAAAAAAAAAAAGGATCAGGTAATAGGTGATATGAAAGACCTCATACTGAGACCCTGATGGTCAGAATAGACACTGGGCCCCTGTAAGGCAGCTTCACGTGTTCCTGTGAATGCGTACAGGGTGACTGTATCATGGTGGTGAGCCCTGATCTGAGGAGTGCCAACCTCCAGGTGGAGGCTGGAGATCTCACACTTTTACCCAGTTTGGTGTAGTGGTTAAGTAGTGTAGTGCCTGAATGGATGGCGAATATATGGCATCCATTCAGGGAATCCTTGTTCGGCCAGCCAAATCAGATTAGGGAATCTGATTCGGCTTTAACCAGGCCCGGTTCGTCCGAACTGAATGCACATCCCTTCCCCATTCTGATGTTGTGAGAATCATTGGTCTCTAGAAAGTGTGCAGCAACACCTTCCATTTAAAAACCTTTCTTCTAATGGAGGGCTTCCAGTTAAAGTGAAATTGACACACGGGGACCTCAAGGAATTCTTCTGAAGAAGATATTGATGTCCAAAACAGGAACTGACCATGGGACCCGTAAAGACTAGAAGCTGTAAGCCAACTATTAAACACAAGCCAGAATTTGAAGAATACCATCTTGATTTAACAGCTAAGGCATTCTGGATATATTCCTTGCTGAGGGATCCACGGGGGTTGCAGATGTCAGAGTCTGTTAACTCTTTGTAAACACATGGAAAGGTTTTAAGGTTGCAACTGATTCAGGAGACTGACAACATTGTTTTTTGTTGATTTATATATATGTTCATTATTGATATTAATACAGTTTACAATTGCAGTGTGTGCATTACTCATAGTGTGTGTGATATAATGTTTGGGTAAAACAGGAGAGCGCAAAAGTGGGCTTGAAGCTCAACATCAAAAAAACCTAAGATTATGGCATCCGGCCCCATCACTCCTTTGCAAATAGAAGGGGAAGTCGTGGAAGTAGTGACAGACTTCACGTTCCTGGAATCCCAGATCACCGCAGACTGTGACAGCAGCCATGAAATTAAGAGACGCCTGCTCCTTGGGAGGAAAGCGATGGTGAACCTAAACAGCATGATAAAAAGTAGAGATGTCACCCTGCCAACAAAAGTCCGCATGGTCAAAGAAATGGTATTCCCAGTAGTCATGTATGGCTGCGAGAGTTGGACTATAAGGAAGGCCGAGCGCCGAAGAATAGATTCTTTTGAACTATGGTGCTGGAGAAGACTCTTGAGAGTCCCTTGGACTGCAAGGAGATAAAATCAGTCAATCCTAGAAGAAATCAACCCTGACTGTTCCCTGGAAGGCCAGAGAATGAAACTGAAGCTCAAATACTTTGGCCACCCAATGAGAAGGGAGCGCTCACTGGAGAAGACCCTGATGCTGGGAAAGATTGAAGGTCAAAGAAGACGGGGACGGCAAAGGATGAGATGGTTAGACAGTCATAATTGCAGCGAACATGAAATTGAACAAACTTCAGAGGACGGCGGAGATCTTGTCCATGGGGTCACGAAGAGTCGGACTCGACTGTGTAACTGAACAACAAAATACTACACTGTGAGCCTTTTGTTGTTTTCACACAGTGGCCAGCCAGACCCTCTGGAGGACCAACAACAGGGCACAGAGGTCAAGGCCATCCCCTGAGGTTGCCTCCTGGCTCTGGGATTCAAATGATTAGTGTTGCTGAATGTGGAGGTTCCCTTCAGTCGCCATTGATAGACTTATCCTGCATGAATCTATCTAATCCCCCTTTAAAGCTCTTTATTCCTGTGGTCATCACTTCATCCTCTGGCAGCAAATCCCACGATTTAATCACTCTCTGTGTAAAGTAGTATTTTCTTTTGTCCATTCTGAATCTACTGCCCATCAGCTTCACTTGATGCACTCAAGTTCGGGTATTTTGGGAGAGGGGAAATCCACTTTGTCAACTCTCTCCACCCCATGGACAATTTTATAAAGCTCTATCCTGTCCCCCCTTAAGTCATCTTTTTTCTTTTGAATTTTTAAAATTATTTTCTTGCTACATATACTACAAACACTAACAACACTAACTAAAATAAGCTGTACAAGGATCATATATAATGATGAATGCATATTAAGACGAGGCTTTCTCTATAAAAGAATAATTTTAGAATGTAGATAGTTTCTACCACTTCTATTACAAACTGGTGGGTAAATTATTGAATCAAGTAGATACATATCAGACCATGAAAACTTTTAAGCTTATACAATTCTATTATATCTATTTCTTCCCTTGCTCTTTCTTCTTATCAAATTTCCATTTAACTTTCAGAGTTTTGGGGGCTGCCACCCCTAGTTCTGATTCCAAGTCTTCTTCTGGGTTACTACTCGCTGTAGATTCTGAACCTCCCGACTCATGTGTGCTGGATTTTTCTTCAATATCTTGTTTTTCTACTGTGTCTTTTTTGCTCACTGGTTTTTGTTGCTGTTCCAGAAACATCTTCGCTTTGAAAACAGAGTCTATCTTTTCTTTTTAATCTTTGTTGTTGAAGACAAATCCCTCAGGTATTATCCATCTATATGGGGTGGTGTTTTTCTGTAAAAAGCCAGTTACATTTTTATATTGGGTCCTCTTCTTTCTTATTTCAAATGGAATGTCCTTTAAGGCTTTGATTTCTTCGTCTTTGATTTTTAGGGTTGTCCCATTTGTGGCCTTGAGCACCACATCTCTTGTTGATCTTTTCGAGAATCTCACCACTATCTCCCCAGGCAGGTTCTTTTTCTTGATGAATTCTGGATATGTTCGATAGATCATATCCATATCACTTTGCAGTATATCCGCGGTTAAACCTGTCATTGGGGCCAACGCTTCACTTAGGATTTCTTTCAGATTCTTGCCACGCTGTTCAGGAACCCCCTGAAATCTCAGAACAAATACTGATTTCAATTTGTAGTCTTAAAAGTTGGTCTTTGTCAGAGGCTCTTTGTTTTTCCATCACCTCCAGTCTTTGATTAATCATTTTTATTTTGGCTTCAACCTTTTTTACTGATTTAACAGTCTTGTCTGTTTTTGAGTTCGCCTCATCAAGCTGTTTCTGGAGCGCATCAAATTTCTTGTTGAGATTAGTCATCTGCTCCAGTAGAGGGTGCAATGCAGTAGCCAACATGTTCAGAAAGTCAGGATTTACTTCCAGTTTAGAAGCCAGATGTATTGATCTTATAGCTCACGGAGAATGTCTTGGTCTCATCGCCATCTTGTCTGCCCGCCCAGTCATTGTTTATATTTTAGGGGAAGTTTTTAAAAAGTCAATAAAAGTTGCTTCAAGGGCTCGCTTTGATTGATCTGTACTTTACTTGATACAGTCAACCACCAACGCTTCTCCTAGACCCTCTCGCTAAACAGCTTCGCTTAAAGTTCTATAGGGGCGATATAAGCTAGCTCCCCCCCTCTGTCAGTACTATTCGGGGCTTCGGATATGCGATTTATCAAAGAACCAGTCATGAAGGAATTAACACTCATGCTTCATTCCTCCACTGGAAAGGTAGGGAGAGCTTTATATTTTCGCTTGATCACTTGTTCGCTTATCCGGTATGTGCCTCTTAGAACCAAGATGGCGTTGTGGCAGCAAGACCTATCGGGGCAAAGAGGAGCCTTGATCCCTTGGCTCATTGGGAGAGGCACCTCTCACGCCTCAGGCTGGGAGTCCCCTCCAAGGACTCTGGGGGGTGTCCGAATGAACCGGCACCCCTCCTGTCCACTGCGTCACAGGCCACTCCCATCAGAGCTCCAAAGGAGTACGCCCACCATGCAAGACGCCAAAACCGGAAGTCAAGTCGTCTTTTTTCTAAACTGAAAAGTCCCAGACTCTTCAGTTTTTCTTCAGAGGGAAGATGCTCCAGCTCCATAAATCATCTTGGTTACCTTCTTTTGTAGTTGTATAGATCAGTGCGATCCGCAGCAGAGTTACTCCAATCTGCATTCATTGGTTTCAGTGGCTTAGCTTGGAGTGATTTTGCAAACAGCGCATCTTCCAGAAGAATGTTGTTCCACCAGTCAAGCTGCACATGTAGTCTTTTTTTTTTAAGGAACATCTTTAAAATGGTGGTTTTTTTAAGGAACATCTTAAAAATGGTGTTTGCAATCTACCCAAAGGCAGCACTAGGTGGTGCTGTGTAAGCAAGTTTGACTGACCAAAGAGGAGTAGAATGTCAAAGACTGTAATGATAATTGCCAACTTTGAGGGGGATTGTCACCCATCCAGGGGGCATGGTTCCACCCACCATATACTCTTTGCAACACCAAATGGGAGGGAGGAAGAAGGAGACAGAAAAGTCTGAACAGGGAGGAGGGCATTTAAACCTACCACTGTGCTCCTGCTCATAAGCAGTACAATGTGGATGACTTCAGGTGAGACTCATGGGGATTCTCTGCTTTGACCCAAAACACTTTTGAGGAATTCCAGTCATATTTTTCAAAGGCCACTTCCTTGTTCCCTACATTATAAGAAAGAACCCTCATATGCCAACTGGCTCGAGGTAAAGGTAAAGGTTTCCCTTGCTCGAAAGCCAGTCAAATCTGACTCTAGGGATGTGGTGCTCATCTCCGTTTCAAAGCCGAAGAGCCAGTGCTGTTCAGAGACGTTTCCATGATCATGACTAGACGCCAAGGCACACAGAATGCTGTTACCTTCCCACCAAAGTGGTACCTATTTATCTACTTGCAATTTCTTGCTTTCGAACTGCTAGGTTGGCAGGAGCTGGGGCCAGAGACAGGAGCTCACTCCGTCTTGCGGCACTCGGGTCTCAAACTGCTAAACTACCGACCTTCCAGTCTGCAGTTCAGCATCTTAACCAACTGGCCTGAAGGGGGGGGGGACAAAATTGTGCCAGCAGAGAAGTGTCTAGAGGTAGATTTGAGTCCAGTGGCACTTGAGAGAGCAACAAGATTTCTGGGGTATAAGAGTCCAAGAATCAAAGCTCCCTTTGTATCTGATGAAGGGAGATCTTACTCTTGAACACTTATACCCTCAAAATCTTGTGGGTCTCTGTTAGCCCAAATGCCTTATCTATTATCTGTTAACCCAAATGCCTTATTTAACGTGAGTGTGGGCCAGCTATACCAGAGTTTTGCCTGAACTCAGAGTTCCAGTAATGGAGACCACACGGGTGTTCTTCCAAAACAAAGATTCTTTTTACTTAAGGTATTTAAAATCAGTCATACAACAGCATCAGTCTCACATATAACAAGCATACGAGTTCCTTTAGAATTACAGATTAGATATCAAAATTAGCTAGTTAGTTACTTAGAAGTGGGGAGATGGCTGAAGAGATTTATGCTCACCTATTCTAGAAGTCCGGTCTGTTGCAGTGATGATTGGAGGGAGAGGGGGAGGGATCCCTGGGGTCTGTTGCTCTTCCACATTGCCAAAACATGTTGGCTAATGTGGTTGAATGTCTCTAACTGGGCAACTTAGAGAGATTCAGACAAAGAGCTTTTCCTCAAGGAAAGATGGGGGTAGGGGGGGTAGGATGCATGGCCAGCCGGCCAGCGGTAGCAGCAGCTGCAGCAGCAGCTCTTTCGCTCTCTCAAAGCATGGCTTCTGACTGAAAGCGTGCTTTGCGTTATATAGGCCCCGGTCACACGGGCAGGAACCTGCAGAGGAGAAGCGTGGCTGTTTGCCCTGGGGCAAACTACTGCGCAGTTACGCGATCAGACCTCCTGTGGAGGTCCTGTGGAGGTACCGTGGAGGTTCCATGGCGAGGGAGAGGTGCCGATCACAGGACAAGCCGGCGCGCGACGAAGAAGCGCGCGCTGCGGCAAACTGTTTTTTATTTTTGTGTACATGACAAATGCGCATGCTCCGTTGGGTGCGCATGCGCATCCACAGAGACTTGGACAAAAAAACCCCACCTTATTTGCAAGGGGACATGGGCGGGCGCCGGATGCCACCGGAAACGCGATCAGACGCCCGCCCTTGCCCCGCAGTTTCCGGAAACTAGTACCTCCAAGGTACTAGGTTTTTGCCACGCAGTTTCGGCTGGAAGCCTCGGTTGAGCCACGGGAGTGCTACGCTTCCCAGATGTGCTGGTGAGATCGCGCCCGGAAACTCCGGCTGTTTTCCGTCTCACTTGTGTGGCTTCTGTTACGTGTGACCGCAGCCATAGTGAAATTTCCAGGTGGGGCCATCCTGCCTGCTCGTGATCTCACCTGACATACTGATCCATCCCATGAAATCTCCTTATTGGCTGCATGTAGCACGGGGCGGGATATTATGGGTGGTGACGATATTTTAAATTCTATACTCTATCTCATGGACACCATTTGGCCATGTGGTCAGCTTCTTCCCTTTGCTGTGCAAAGGCTGCAGGCACCTTTCAACGGGAAACGGTGATTCAAATGCAGATCAGGTCTCTGTAGAACATGACACCCAGTCTCTCAGCAGAGTTGTCGTTTCTCTGCTAACAAAGGCCCACCATGTTCGTCTTGTCCCCACAATGCTTTGCTAGCTGTATGTGTGTGCGTGCCTCATTAACACAGAAAGCAGGCAAGTTTCTTCCTATGTGAAATCTCTGTCACACGGTAGGTGCTTCCAAACAGCTTTTCTCTGGCTGGTGGCATACAAGTGAGTGCACAGTTCATATGGTGCTTGTTGTAGCAGATATAAATTCATAAATAAGTCTGTTTCCCTAACAGTCTCAATGGTGCCTCTGGACTCGAATTCAGCTCTTCTACTGCAGACCAGCCTGAAACAGAATGAAACTAAGTTTCTCAAAATATTTGCGAAGATTCCAAGTAACCTGAAATTGGCCTCACGTCGTATCAAGAAAAAGTCTTCTGGAGATGATTTTGTAGTATGTAAAACACACAAGCAAGACTATTTTGGATAGGCAATTAAATAATAATTGTAGAAAAGAGCGAGAGTCCAGTAGCACCTTAAAGACTAACAAAATTTGTGGCAGGGTTATCGGCGTTCGTGAGTTACTGCTCACTTCTTTGGTGATTCATGAAAGCTCCTACCCTGCCACAAATTTTGTTAGTCTTTAAGGTGCTATTGGACTCTTTTTTTAAAAAATAACCACAAATCAGAATTAAGATTTCCAGGAAAAACATCAACAACCTCAGATATGCAGACGATACCACTCTAATGACAGAAAGGGAAGAGGACCTAAAGAGCCTCTTGCTTAAAGTGAAACAGGAGAGCGCAAAAGTTGGCTTGAAACTCAACATCAAAAAAACGAAGATCATGGCATCTGGCCCCATCACTCCTTGGCAAACAGAAGGGGAAGTTGTGGAAGCAGTGACAGACTTCACGTTCCTGGGATCCAAGATCACTGCAGACGCTGACTGCAGCCATGAAATTAAAAGATGCCTGCTCCTTGGGAGGAAAGCAATGGTGAACCTAAACAGCATGATGAAAAGTAGAGACCCTGCCAACAAAAGTCCGTATGGTCAAAGCAATGGTATTCCCAGTAGTAATGTATGGTTGTGAGAGTTGGACTATAAGGAAGGCCGAGTGCCGAAGAATAGATTCTTTTGAATTATGGTGCTGGAGAAGACTCTTGAGAGTCCCTTGGACTGCAAGAAGATCAAATCAGTCAATCCTAAAAGAAATCAACCCTGACTGTTCCCTGGAGGACCAGATACTGAAGCTGAAGCTCAAATACTTTGGCCACCAAATGAGAAGGGAGCACTCACTGGAGAAGAAGACCCTGATGCTGGGAAAGATTGAAGGTAAAAGAAGAAGGGGACGGCAAAGGATGAGATGGTTAGACAGTGTTATAAGTGCAACGAACATGAAATTGAGCAAACTCCGGAGCATGACGGAAGACAGGATGGCCTGCCATGATGTTGTCCATGAGTTCGTGAAGAGTCGTACTCGACAGTGCAACTGAATAACTACAAAAAGTTTTCAATAATTATTTTACAAGTTTAACATAGTGTTACAGACATATTTGCATTATGCTTACACATAACATTTTATGAAATAACAATGAACAGTTATACAATGAAGCATGGACGGCTTCAAAAGGAAATTAGATAAGCCTATGGAGCAGAGGTCCATCAGTGGCTATTAGCCACAAGGTATAGATAGGGACTCTGGGGCAAGTGATGCTCTGTCATCTTGGTACTTGGGGGGGGGGGCAGTCAACAGTGGGAGGGCTTCTAATGTCCTGGCCCCACTGGTGGACCTCCTGATGGCACTGGTATTTCTGGCCACTGTGTGATACAGAGTGTTGGACTGGATGGGCCTTTGGCCTGATCCAACATTGGCATCTCTTATGTTCTTATGTTCTTATACCTAACTTAGACTAAACATCATTGTGAGTTACCAAAGCTGCATCTCATCTATTATAGCAGGAATTTCTTTTTGAGAGACAAGTACTCTAATATTGGGAACCATACCGAAATAAAATCATTATGATCTGTAGCTGATTCTATTGGTCCTAAAACATCTCTGTGAATCTTGCCATAATGTATGTATTCCAAAGTTTATTATGCCATAGATCTATTGTGGGATTTCAATCAGATTTCCATTTGGTGGCGACAGCTGTTTTGGTGGCAAATAATAATATTTCTATTGTTTTGTTTGTTGTATAAAGGATTTTAGCATCTAATCTGAGGTCTAAAAGGAGTGCTTCTGGTTTTATAGGAATTATGTATCCAGTAATATTTTGTACACGTCTCATTACCAGAATGTCTTAATTTTAGGGCAATTAATCCAGCAATATAAATATGAGCCAATGTTTTTTACATGTTTCTCAACAATAGGGTTGTATAAGTTTAGAGGCATGGGATAATTGTGATGGAGTACATTACCAATGCAACATAATTTTAAAAGTCTGCAGTTTAATTGCTGTTATAGGAGACTTCTTTTCATAGCTATTCCAAATCATATGCCAAGTCTTTGTGGTAAGTGTTTTTCCGCATTCTTCTTGCCATTTCAGTTGATATGTTCACAATTTTTTTTCTCTCGTTTAGGCTTTCTATAATTTGATATATTTTAAAAATAACAACTTTTTAATTCTTACTAGCAGATTGTAAGGTGCTACTGGACTCTTGCTCTTTTCTGTTGCTACAGACAGACTAACACGGCTACCCATCTTGAAATAACAACTGGTTGGACAATATAAGTTGATTTCATAACAATCAAATATGCCTTCACGTCATTCATCACCTAAACATATAAATGTTGTATCATTATATTTTTAAAAATCACATAATTTCATATTCTCTAAGCATACAATGCTTGTAAGCCTACAGGACTGGTAGCGCGGTATATTCAAAACACAGCATCTCTACACTGTTGTTGTTGTTCAGTCGCATAGTCGTGTCCGACTCTTCGCGACCCCAAGGACCAGATCACGCCAGGCCTTCCTGTCTTCCACCGTCCTCTGAAGTTGGCTCAATTCCATGTTCGTTGCATCTATGACACTGTCTAACCATCTCATCCTTTGCCGTCCCCGTCTTCTTTGACCTTCAATCTTTCCCAGCATCAGGGTCTTCTTCTCCAGTGAGTGCTCCCTTCTCATTTGGTGGCCAAAGTATTTGAGCTTCAGTTTCATTATCTGGCCTTCCAGGGAACAGTCAGGGTTGATTTCTTTTAGGATTGACTGATTTGATCTTCTTGCAGTCCGAGGGACTCTCAAGAGTCTTCTCCAGCACCATAGTTCAAAAGAATCTATTCTTCGGCGCTCGGCCTTCCTTACAGTCCAACTCTCGCAGCCATACATGACTACTGGGAATACCATTGCTTTGACCATGCGGACTTTTGTTTGCAGGGTGATGTCTCTACTTTTTATCATGCTGTTTAGGTTCACCAGTGCTTTCCTCCCAAGGAGCAGGCATCTTTTAATTTCATGGCTGCTGTCACAGTCTGCGGTGACCTGGGATCCCAGGAACGTGAAGTCTATCACTACTTCCACGACTTCCCCTTCTATTTGCTAAGGAGTGATGGGGCCAGATGCCATGATCTTAGTTTTTTTGATGTTGAGCTTCAAGCCCACTTTTGCGCTCTCCTCTTTTACCCTGAGCAAGAGGCTCTTTAGGTCCTCTTCCCTTTCTGCCATTAGAGTGGTATCGTCTGCATACCTGAGGTTGTTGATCTTTTCCCCAGCAGTCTTAATTCCCGCTTGTGATTCATCCAGGCCAGTATTTCGCATGATGTACTCTGCATATATATTATGAGTGCAATTGTGCGATTGTTTTTTTAAAAATATTTTTATTAGTTTTTTCTCAAAAGTAACATTCAGTAGTATTCAACTTACAGAACAGCATAAACAGCATACAAAGTTTGCAAACCAATATAGTACTAGTAGTTTTACTTTGTTGTCAACAAGCTCAAAGTAGTACCTGTAACCCTTGTGTTTATATAACTATAAAAATGAGCTGAAGCAAAGAAGTTATAGCTTGTGTCCCCTTAATTTATATCAAAACAATTTCACAACTAGGCATTGAAGTATGGTCAAAAAGGTAAAGTTTAGTAGTCTAGTAATTTTAAGTATAAAGAGTTTTGCGGTTGAGAATCCGAAGCTGAGATATATTCCATGAATGGAGTCCATTTCTCTGTAAAATTGGATGTTTTAGGTCTGATTGAAGTAAACGGTCAGTGATTTTTTCTAATATAAGGTGATCCCAAACTTTGTTTAGCCAGTTGGTTCGTGTGATATGAGTGCAATTGTGCAATAGTTTGAACATTCCTTGGCATTGCCTTTCTTTGGGATTGGAATGTATACTGACCTTTTCCAATCCTGTGGCTACTGTTGTGTTTTCCAAATTTGCTGTCAAATTGAGTGCAGCACTTTAACAGCAGCATCTTTTAAGACTTTGAATAGCTCAGCTGGAATACCATCACCTCCACTAGCTTTGTTGTTAGTAATGCTACACTGTACTAGCATATTAATAGACAAATTGTGTCATGATCTCAGGATACATTTACTAGTTCTTTCTCCTCTACTGCTTGCTAATTTTTGCAAGTGATTTTGCTGATTTTGGAACCTTGCTCTTGGAAGTGAGTGAATTTAAATTCTGTGAAAGGTCTAGCACAGCTCTGTGATTGTGGTAGGAATGTTATTGGCCAATGCGATGCCACCTGGATATGTGACGTATACTTTCCCAGAAGACTGGCTTTCATGTGAACCTCTCCGTGTGGTAAATGAGACACAAAGTTGGTAAGTAATGGATCTCTGAATACACCTTAATGGATCTAGACATAGGCAGACTAAAATTCGCACATTATTAACCGGCTCAAACCACATGGAACATCATTCCAGTTGCCATCCGGGTATATTTCTATGCAGTCCTCATGGACTCCATTCGGTTCATTCGGGGCCCATTTTGAGTATGCCATTTGATCGCCGTTTAAATGCTTGAAGACGCCTTCCGTTTCCTGGTCATTCATTCCAAGAAACGCGTTTTTCCCAAACTTGGCGGCCAGACTCTGCACAGCCTTGTTCTCCTTGTCGTCCCTGGGTGAAGCAATTTGCAGGCCGAAATGGGAACACGTGGTTTTTGAAAGCTGATAATTCCCTTCAGCTCCACTGGTTACAAATTTTTTCTCTCTTGCTGCTGTGCTGTTTGGAAACATTTGGCCTAGAAAGACTGGCAAAGAATACAAACCAAAATTAATTCTTCCATACACATTTTTATCATAACATAAGAACATAAGAAATGCCAATGTTGGATCAGGCCAAAGGCCCATCCAGTCCAACACTCTGTATCACACAGTGGCCAGAAATACCAGTGCCATCAGGAGGTCCACCAGTGGGGCCAGGACATTAGAAGCCCTCCCACTGTTGACCCCCCCAAGCACCAAGATGACAGAGCATCACTTGCCCCAGAGTCCCTATCTATACCTTGTGGCTAACAGCCCAATTTATCTGAAATTGTTCTGCACATTTTGCTACACATATGAGGGGTTTAATCAGGGGCATAGCCAGAAAATTTGGGTGGTGGGGATTCAGGAAATATGGGAGGGAGCAGGATGGGGGCAGGGGAGAGAGAAGTCCTCCCCCCGCACCTCTTTGACTATTGGAGAGGCGTGGGCTCTCTGGGTTTTCTTTCTGCTTCTGCAGTCGGAAAAGCAGGAAGAAGAAATGCCCTACTGTAGCTACAAGTAGGGGTCATTTCCTGCAGGAGCGCATAGGAGCAGAGCTCCGGCAGTAAAGAGCCCAGGGGGCGGGCACATGCAACAAGCCCCACCCCCTGCTCCCTGGTCCAAAACAGTCCAGTGGCACCTTTAAGACCATACGGGGGTGGGTATCACAACGGCGCCCCCCCCCCCCAGCTAGCAATCCAAAACAGTCCAGTGGCATCTTTAAGACCAAGTTTGATTCAGGTACCAGCTCTCCCTCCTCTGCGAGGACAGACCTGCACGTCCCCCCCCCCAATAGCTAGCAATCCAAAACAGTCCAGTGGAGCCTGAGCAGCCGGTGTTGCCTTCTGACACACTTCCGGTGATGTTAGGGGTGTGTGGCATATGCAAATAAGTTATGCTAATGAGTTATGCTAATGAGCTCCTGCACCTCTTTTTCTATGGAATGACCCCTGGCTACAAGCCTGGGTTTAATAATGAGAACATTGTATGTCATCAGGGAACGTGATTCACAGATGCCTATACAGCCTTCTGCCTTACCTGTTGAGGTTTTACTTGCGGTCAACTGCAAATCCTTCATCTGTTCTTGTAAATGACTGATTTGAGTTTTAAGAAGTTCAAGTTCTAAAAGGAAAAAAATATATATTGTATTTATGTATTTTTTTTTCTTCCTTCACCTATCCTGAAGAATCAATCCTTGGAGACTCATTCCCCATGGCTGCATTTCTCTGGAAGGTTGACTTCAACACTGGCTTTCCATTGGCTTGCCAGGAAGCCTCTGAGGAGCTGAAGATTTCCCACTCCCAGCTCCCATTGCCTGCCACTAGAAAAATAAAGTAAACAATCACTGTCAGCACGACGGCATTACATCACTTCTGGAGAAACCCTGGAAATGACCTCATGCCTCACTAGGAATTGCTGACAACTCTGTGGTAAAACCTGAACTAGGCAGGACAAAAAGCACAAGGTCTCCAAGGACACTGAAGGATAACCAGAACGACTGATATTATGAAGGCCGTGCCCTGGGTGTGATAACTAGGCTTGCCAAGTCCCCCCAGGGGGTGGGGAAAACCCCACCCCAGAGGCCTGTTCCCCGCTGCTGGCAGATCGGGCCCCGGGGGGAACCCCACCCCGATGTGCACGTCACCCGGAAGTGACGCGACCACGCCAGGCACACTGGGGGTGGGACCACGGTCATCCGAGGGAAAACTCTATGGTTTTCCCTCGGATGGTCATGGCCCCGCCCCCAGCGTGCCCGGCGTGTACGCGCGCACTCCAGCCACCAGTCCCCCACTGCGGCTAAGAACATAAGAACATAAGAGGAAAACTCTATGGTTTTCCCTCGGATGGTCATGGCCCCGCCCCCAGCGTGCCCGGCGTGTACGCGCGCACTCCAGCCACCAGTCCCCCACTGCGGCTAAGAACATAAGAACATAAGAACATAAGAGACGCCAATGTTGGATCAGGCCAAAAGCCCATCCAGTCCAACACTCTGTGTCACACAGTGGCCAGAAATACCAGTGCCATCAGGAGGTCCAGCAGTGGGGCCAGGACATTAGAAGCCCTCCCACTGTTGACCCCCCCCCCCAAGCACCAAGAAGACAGAGCATCACTTGCCCCAGAGCCCCTAGCTATACCTTGTGGCTAATAGCCACTGATGGACCTCTGCTCCATATGCTTATCTAATTCCCTTTTGAAGCCGTCCATGCTTGTAGCACCCACCACTTCCTGTGGCAGTGAATTCCATGTGTTAATCACTCTTTGGGTGAAGAAGTACTTCCTTTTATCCGTTCTAACCCGACCGCTCTGCAGTTTCATGGAGTGCCCACGAGTTCTTGTATTGTGAGAAAGGGAGAAAAGTACCTCTTTCTTTACCTGCTCTTTCCCATGCATAATCTTATAAACCTCGATCATGTCACCCCTCAGTCGTCTTTTCTCCAAGCTAAAGAGCCCTAAGCGCTTTAACCTTTCCTCATAGGGAAAGTGTTCCAACCCTTTTATCATTCGAGTTGCCCTTTTCTGCACTTTTTCCAAAGCTATAATATCCTTTTTAAGGTGTGGTGCCCAGAACTGCACACAGTATTCCAAATGAGGTCTCACCATTGATTTATATAGGGGCATTATTATATTGGCTGATCTGTTTTCAATACCCTTCCTAATAATCCCCAGCATAGCATTGGCCTTCTTTATTGCAGTCACACACTGTCTCGACATTTTCAGTGAGTTATCCACTACAACTCCAAGATCTCTCTCTTGCTCAGTCTCTGCCAGTTCAGACCCCATCAATGTGTATTTATATTTAGGATTTTTGGCTCCAATGTGCATCACCTTGCACTTGGCCACATTGAACCCCATTTGCCATGTTGACGCCCACTCGCCCATCCTTGACAGATCCCCTTGGAGTGCCTCACAATCCTCACTGGTTTTCACCACCCTGAACAACTTTGTATCATCCGCAAATTTAGCCACTTCACTGCTTACTCCCATCTCCAAATCATTAATGAACAAGTTAAAAAGCAGTGGACCAAGTACTGATCCCTGCGGTACCCCACTGCTTACCACCCTCCACTGAGAAAATTGCCCACCTACACTCACTCTCTGTTTTCTATGAACTAGCCAGTTTTTGATCCATAAAAGGACTTGTCCTTCTATCCCATGATTTTTGAGCTTACTTAGGAGCCTTTGATGAGGAACTTTATCAAAAGCTTTCTGGAAGTCAAGGTAAATAATATCTATTGGATCCCCCTTGTCCACATGTTTGTTCACCCCCTCAAAGAACACTAACAGGTTAGTGAGACAAGATCTTCCCTTACAGAAACCGTGCTGAGTCTGCCTCAATAGGTTTTGTTCATCTATGTGCCTACTAATTCTTTCCTTAATAATGGTTTCCACCAATTTACCCGGTATCGACGTCAGACTGACTGGCCTGTAATTTCCCGGATCTCCTCTGGAACCCTTTTTAAAGATGGGAGTGACATTAGCTACCTTCCAATCCTCAGGAATGGAGGCAGATTTTAAGGAAAGATTACATATCTTTGTCAGGAGATCTACAAGTTCACATTTGAGTTCTTTCAGAACTCTCGGATGTATGCCATCTGGGCCTGGTGATTTTTCAGTTTTTAAGTTGTCTATCAGTTTTAGGACCTCCTCTCTCGTCACCTCAATCTGACTCAGGTCTTTCAACACCCCTCCTGAAATCAGTGGTTCTGGAGTGGGCAAGCACTTCTCATCTTCCACAGTGAAGACGGAGGCAAAAAATGCATTTAGCTTCTCAGCCATTTCCCTATCATCCTTCAATACTCCTTTTACCCCTTGGTCGTCCAAGGGCCCCACTGCCTCCCTGGCTGGTTTCCTGTTTCTAATGTATTTGAAGAAAGTTTTATTGTTGGTTTTTACGTTTTTTGCTATATGCTCCTCATATTCCCTTTTTGCCTGCCTGACCTCAGACTTGCATTTTATTTGCCATAGCCTGTGTTCCGTTTTATCAGCCTCACTGTGACTAGCTTTCCACTGCTTAAAGGAATTCTTTTTACTTTTTACAGCCTCCATTACTCTGTTTGTTAACCATGCAGGCTTTTTCCTATACCTGTTTGTGCCTTTCCTAACCTGCGGAATATATATTTTTTGAGCTTCTAGGATCGTAGTTTTAAATAGATCCCAAGCTTCCCCAATTGTTTTGACCCTTTCTACTTTTCCTTTCAGTTTCCTCCCCACGTGTCCCCTCATATCAGAGAAATTACCCCTTTTAAAGTTAAAAATGGTTGTGTGAGTCTTTTTGGCCAATTCTCTATTTGTACAAATGATGAACTCAACAACATTATGATCACTGTTTCCAAGCGGTGCAATCACTTTTACATCTCTCACCAGGTCTTGAGTGTTACTTAGGACCAAATCAAGGATCGCCTCTCCCCTGGTAGGTTCCGTGACCATCTGCTCCATAGCACAGTCATTTAGAGTGTCTAGAAACTCAATCTCTTTTTCCCGGCTAGAACACATATTGACCCAATCAATGTGTGGGTAGTTAAAATCACCTATTATTACACAGTGTTTTTGTCTAGTTGCTATCTTTAAGGCATTCATCATTTTATAATCCTCCTCTATCTTTTGATCTGGTGGGCGATAACAAACTCCCAGTGTTAAGTTTCCTTTTGGCCCCCCTATTTCAACCCATAGAACTTCCAGAAGCGAATCCAATTCACTTAGCCTCTCAATCTTTCTAGACTTTATACCCTCTCTGACATACAGAGCTACCCCACCTCCAACCCTTCCCCCCCTATCCTTCCGATATAATATATAACCGGGAATCACTGTGTCCCACTGATTTTCCTCATCCCACCAAGTTTCAGAAATACCCACAATGTCTATTTTTCCCTCCGACACCAAGCACTCCAACTCCCCGATTTTACCTCGGACACTTCTAGCATTTGTATAGAAACAGCTGTAATTTCCCTTACAAGTTAAGCCTGCATCCTTCCTCTTGCTATCTCGAGTCGTTGTCCGGCAGTCCATGTCACCAGCCATGGCCTCTGTGGACAATTTCAATCCACCTCCCTGTAGAAAAGCAACCGGTACCCCCTCACCTCTCTCAGATGAGCCAACCCGAACCAGAGACTTTTCATCTCCTGTCGGCTTTCCCCCAATATTCAGTTTAAAAGCTGCTCTGCCACCTTTTTGATTTTAAGTGCCAGCAGCCTGGTTCCTTCTCGGGACAAGTGGAGACCGTCTCGCCTGTACAGCTCCCTCTTGTTCCAAAAAGTATCCCAGTGCCTAACAAACCTGAACCCTTCCCCCCTACACCATCGTCTCATCCACGCATTGAGACTCCTGATCTCTGCCTGTCTCTCCGGCCCTGCGCGTGGAACAGGTAACACTTCTGAGAAGGCTACCTTGGAGGTCCTGGACCTAAGTTTCCTGCCCAGCAGCCTAAATTTCTCCTCCAGGACCTCACGACTGCATTTCCCCACATCGTTGGTGCCGACATGCACCACGACCACTGGCTCCTCCCCAGCACTATCTACCAGCCTATCTAAAACACGCGTAATGTCCGCTACCTTCGCACCAGGCAGGCAAGTCACCATACGGTCAGTACGCGGGTTCGCCACCCAGCTGTCTACCTGCCTAAGGATCGAATCACCCACTACCAAGAGCCCCCCTCCCACCCTGCTCAGGGATGGTTCCTTGGTGCAAAAGGAGAGCCGCTCACCAGCTGGGGAAGAGGTCCCTTCTGAGGGCACATTCCCCTTATCCTCAGCACGGTGCCCTGTTTCCCCTAGACCCTCATGCTCCCTGACAGCAGCGGGGCTGCCAGATCCAGAGTGGGACGTAGCTAACAAGTCCCCGAGAGTCTTTTCTGTGCGCCTAGCTGACTGTCTCTGCTTCTCCAGGTCAGCCACCTTGGCCTCAAGGGAGCACACACGTTCCCTGAGAACCAGGAGCTCCTTGCACCGAGGGCACACCCAAGACTTCTGCCCAGTGGGCAGATAGTCATACATGTGACACTCCGTGCAAAACACTGGATAGCCCCCAACCCCCTGCTGGCATTCTGGCTTCATAATTCTTTTAAAATAAATAAATATAATCCCCCTTTTAAACCCTTGGTATTTATGTGGTTTTTGTTATCAAAGTCAAATTATTTTACTGGAAAGACAAAGAGCCTAGGGCCTTGTCTTTCTGGCTCTTTTTGGGCTTCTTACAGAGCCCCTAGTCCAAGAGTCCCTAGGCTAAGAGCCACAGGCAAAGAGCCCTTTAGCCTCTGCCAAGGTGTTTCCTTAAATAGAGGCCTCCCCCAGCAGAGGTCAGGCAGCAGCTATTCAAATTCAAATTCACCCAGGCACTCAATCACAGGCAAAACAATGCCCCTTCCACTTCCTCTCAATTACAGGCAATCCCAGTCAAACAGTGCCCGTTCCTCTCCCACACTCAATCAGCCAGGACTCTGCAAGAACTCTAAGTGCTTCCACACACTGCTAAACACAGTTTTCCCACAAAATATCCTTAGCTGAATTCTCTCAGCTGAAAGCAAGTAAAAGAAACCCACTCACCTCTCTCACAGCTCTCTCTCCTGCTCCTGCTCAGAGCTCAGCTGGTCTCCTCTGCCTCTGGCAAGGTGCTTCCTTAAATAAAGGCCTCCCCCAGCAGAGGTCAGGCAGCAGCTATTCAAATTCAAATTCACCCAGGCACTCAATCACAGGCAAAACAATGCCCCTTCCACTTCCTCTCAATTACAGGCAATCCCAGTCAAACAATGCCCGTTCCTCTCCCACACTCAATCAGCCAGGACTCTGCAAGAACTCTAAGTGCTTCCACACACTGCTAAACACAGTTTTCCCACAAAATATCCTTAGCTGAATTCTCTCAGCTGAAAGCAAGTAAAAGAAACCCACTCACCTCTCTCACAGCTCTCTCTCCTGCTCAGAGCTCAGCTGGCAACCCTAGTGATAACCAATCTTCTCAGTTATACACAAGTTCTTTATAACTAATTTCCAGTCACACACACTCAGCCTAACATACCTCACAGGGCTGTTGTGAAGAAAAAAATGGAGGAGGAATATGTAGCCGCTTTGGATCCCCATTGAAGAGAAAGAGCAACCCTAGTGATAACCAATCTTCTCAGTTATACACAAGTTCTTTATAACTAATTTCCAGTCACACACACTCAGCCTAACATACCTCACAGGGCTGTTGTGAAGAAAAAAATGGAGGAGGAATATGTAGCCGCTTTGGATCCCCATTGAAGAGAAAGATGCGGTATAAATGAAGTAAATAAATACCTTATTAACTAACATGTTACAATCGTGAGCACAGCCGATGCTGTGTGTGAGACTATATAGTTGCAAGCCTCCTCACTGAACAACCTTATTCCATTGTTGTTGTTGTTCAGTCGCACAGTCAAGTCCGACTCTTTGTGACCCCATGGACCAAATCCCGCCAGGCCCTCCTGTCTTCTGCCATCCTCTGAAGTTGACTCAACTTCATGTTCGTTGCATCTGTGACACTGTCTAACCATCTCATCCTTTGCCGTCCCCGTCTTCTTTGACCTTCAGTCTTTCCCAGCATCAGGGTCTTCTTCTCCAGTGAGTGCTCCCTTCTCATTTGGGGGCCAAAGTATTTGAGCTTCAGTTTCATTATCTGGCCTTCCAGGGAACAGTCAGGGTTGATTTCTTTTAGGATGGACTGATTTGATCTTCTTGCAGTCCAAGGGACTCTCAAGTCAAGGGACTATTCCATCCAAGAATGCAAATAAAACTTTTTTTTCTCCTCAAGGCTCATCTGGAGCGACTGCTTTCAGAAGCCACTGAGGGCCTATCTATGAGATGGAGGCTGCGGGGGAGACCAACACTGGTCCAACTAGACAGCACACTACAGCATTTTAAACCTCAGTCTTCATAGCGACTGTACTCATGACAAGAGCCCTTGAGTCACAGGAGGAGGATTCTAGTCACTGGTAGTGCGGGGGGAGGTATAGATATATATAAGGTATAAATAGGGACTCTGGGGCAAGTGATGCTCTGTCTTCTTGGTGCTTGGGGGGGGTCAACAGTGGGAGGGCTTCTAATGTCCTGGCCCCACTGGTGGACCTCCTGATGGCACCTGGTATTTCTGGCCACTGTGTGACACAGAGTGTTGGACTGGATGGGCCTTTGGCCTGATCCAACATTGGCGTCTCTCATGTTCTTATGAGGGAAGGGTTGCATCACTTCATCTGCACTTTTTGTGGGAGGAGGAGGAGGAGGCCTCAATACCCAAGGGTAGGTAACGAAAGGGAGGTAATCTCATCCTTAAATAGTCTGGGGAAGGAATGTTCCCTTTCTCCCCCCCCCATTCTTTCAAGCAGGGTTGCCAGGTCCTACTTGGCTGCCGGTGGGGGGGATCCAGGCTCCCCTCCGGGATCTCCTGGCACATGTGCTTCAAAACCATAGAGTTTGCCTCAAAACTAGAGCGTCACCCCCCCCCCCAACATCCTTGATGTGATAACATCACTTCTGGGGGACATCACTGTGTTTGGGGCATCTCCCGGCGACGTCCCTGTTTGGGGGTGGATTGGAGCCCCCCAAAGCAGGGGGAACCCCCTCTGGGAATTGGGGTCTGGCAGCCCTACTTTCAAGACACCTCCATCTTTCATTCCCCTTCTCTACTATTTTCTTTCACCAAACTTCCTCAGGGGGGCGCTTTCACATATGCTAAACAATGCGCTTTCAATCTCCTTTCAACACACTTTGCAATTGGATTTTACTGTGTGAAACAGCAAAATCCACTTGCAAATGATTGCTGGAGAGGATTGAGACGGCATTAATTCAGTATTTTCCCTTGCTTCCTTCCTTTCTCCCTTCCTGTCCATCTCTTTCTCTGCTCTTTCCCATTTTCACTTTCTCTCTCCCCCCCCCCAATTATATCAGTATCTGATATTTTTCATGGGCAGACAATGGGCTGGCAACCTGTGCAGTAGTGATAAAAAGCTTAGACTAAACCCTGGTTACATGGTAAGATTTTCTTTCTTTTTTTTTAACCTAGAGGAACTTTCTCCAGTGCTAGTAAAAAAACCCAGCAACAGGCAAGTATTTTTCCACTGACTTCCTCGGTTCCAGAGGGCCAGTTGTGTTAGACTCTTGCAGAAGAGCCATCTTAAAGACCCCCCTTTAAATAAGGCTGCCAACCTTCTGGTGGCAGACAGCCACCAATGGATGTACAGCATATGGAGGTATGTAAACCACCACAAAAACCCCGTACAAATACAGTATTAGGCAACAAACTGTGTCCTTAAAATGAATGAGTCTTTTCTTTTACAGTTCTCTTTCACAGAAGTTATCAACCACTCCCTCTTTTTCTCTAAACACACTCAGAAATGAAGTGGCTACGGATTGCCTAGGTTGCCGTCCGTTTCCTCTGTCTTCTTCAGGCCACTGTCTCAATGGTGGAGCCCCAAAGCTCTAGAAAACTCTGACTTTGCAGTCTATCTTGCTTCAATTCGGCTCTCTTGCTGGGCTCTTAAGAGACAAAGAGGGAGTGGTTCATAACTTCTGTGAAAAAAAGGGACTGTAAAAGAAAATACTAATTCATTTTAAGGACACAATGTGTTGTCTACTACTTTATCAGTACAGTTCTTTTGGTGGTCTGCAAACCTTCAGGTGGCAGCTGGAGATAGGGTTGCCGAGTCTTACCAGTTTAATAGCAGGGGGAGTCCAGGGCCGTCTCCGGGAGTTCTCTCTCTCTTGCACGCCGCGATAACGTCACCCGGAAGTGACATCATTGTGTTGGGCGTGTTGGGGGCGGGACCACTACCATTCGAGGGAAAACCATAGAGTTTTCCCTTGAATGCTAGAGTGCTTCCCCACAACATGCCCGGCATGATGACATCACTTCCGGGTGATGTCATCACACTGGGCACATCTCCGCATGCCTGGCACTTTGGGGGTGGGGTTCCGCCCAGTGACCCGATCCAGGCCGGTGGGCAAGGGACCCATCGAGCGGGGATTCCTCCGCCTCCCCGGGGGACCTGGCAACCCTAGCTGGAGGTCTCCCACTATTACAGTTGATCTCCAGACAACCAAAATCACTTGCCCTGGAGAAAAATGCCTGCTTTGGAGGGTTGACTCTATGGAATTGTAACCCACTGAGGTTTCTCCCCTCCCCTCCCCAAACCCTGCCCTCCTCAAGCTCCACCCCACAAAATCTCCAGGTATTTCCCAACCCAAAGCTGGCAACCCTAACTTTAAAGAAAACTTCAAGACTAACAACTGTAATGCAACATAAGCTATCTTGGAAACCCCCCCCCCCCCCAATGTGAGATGCATGAACATAAGAACATAAGAGATGCCAGTGTTGGATCAGGCCAAAGGCCCCTCCAGTCCAACACTCTGTGTCACACAGTGGCCAGAAATACCAGGTGCCATCAGGAGGTCCACCAGTGGGGCCAGGACATTAGAAGCCCTCCCACTGTTGGACCCCCCCCCCAAGCACCAAGAAGGCAGAGCAAGAAGACAGAGCCCATGAAGTAGATGGGGTGAACCACTCCATATCTGCCTATGTTTATATACACACACACATTCCTGGGGCAGGAAGAAATGGCTTGCTTTTGAGCCACAACAAATATTGGCAAATCTTTGAACTTTCACCCCTGAAACATCTTTTGTTTAATTCCCGTGACCCCAAGGTCAGAAACTGATATTCTCTTTCTTTTGACACTTATTGGTATCCTCTTAAGTGGGGTCAGTTGAGGCGGCAGGAGAACCACTTAGCTTGAGCAAGCCGGAAACTCAAAGGGGCCTTGAATAGGTACTTTTAAACAAACCAACGAACAAACAACCTTTATTGGCCTAACAACCGAATTATAATGGGAAGGAAACAGTCTGAACAGTCAAGGCCCGGTCTGCTGAGACATTGCTCGCCTCCTAGCTGCAAGGTACACACATTTGGTCACAGTGTCAATCACCATTTGGTTCCGAGTAGATAATAAAAAAATAATTTTGCATGCATCAGATTGCCCTGCTTGCTCTCTCAACATGGGATCAATAAGTGTGGAATGTGCGTACCTATACATGTGCGTGGAAATACCAATATGGGAGGGTCTCTTGTGAGCTGTAGGGCTTATCTATAGCAATGACCTCTGCGCTAAGAAGCAATAGGATTGCTAGGCCAGAGAGCAGCTAAGAACGAAAGGAAAAGGGGAACTTTAGCTTAGGCAAGTACCCCTGGAAAATAACTGAGTTACCGAATCATAGCTAGACCCAGACAATTTCCCTTAGAGGAGAAGGTCACAGTGACATTTGGCGCAAGATGCCTTACGCAAGGGTATCGGCGTGAGGGAAAATTCCAGACGGAAAGTCCCCGAAAAACAAGGTATTAATGAAAAGTGATGACTATGGAAGATGGGCAAAGGTCTGGGGCGTGAAACGGGTTTTGATTGGTTAACGAAGGTGGAGTCGGACTCGACTGTGCGACTGAACAACAACAACAACAAAAAACTGCAAGGTACACAAATTTGGTCATAGTTTCAATCACCATTTGGTTCCGAGTAGATAATAAAAAAATAATTTTGCATTCATCAGATTTCCCTGCTTGCTCTCTCAACAAGGGATCAATAAGTGTGGAATGTGCGTACCTATACATGTGCTTGGAAATACCAATATGGGAGGGTCTCTTGTGAGCTGTAGGGCTTATCTATAGCAATGACCTCTGCGCTAAGAAGCAATAGGATTGCTAGGCCAGAGAGCAGCTAAGAACGAAAGGAAAAGGGGAACTTTAGCTTGGGCAAGTACCCCCGGAAAATAACTGAATTACCGAATCATAGCTAGACCCAGACAATTTCCCTTAGAGAAGGTCACAGTGACATTTGGCAAACGATGCCTTATGCAACGTATCGGCGCGAGGGAACATTCCAGACGGGAAGTCCCCGAAAAACAAGGTATTCATGGAAAGTGATGACTATGGAAGATGGGCAAAGGTCTGGGGCGTGAAACGGGTTTTGATTGGTTAACGAAGGTGGGCAATGGAAGTCAGGTCAAGAGAAGATTGCACCTGCACTCTCTCCTGCCTCACTTCGGACTTCACAGGAAAACCAGAGAAGGTGAGATTCTCTCTATCTCTCTCCAAGCTTCACGTTAAGATTGGTAAGACTATGCTACTGTTACGCTGCCCTGTTATTGTGATGTCCTTGCTTCCCATTTATCTTAAGTAATGGTTAAGTTGAAATAAAGGCATAAGGATGTGGATTAAAGAAATGTGCACAATGTATTTTTCTTGAACCTTTGAAGGTGGTTATGAGAAAGGCCTTTGTTAAGAATCATGTTCAAAATAAACTTATAAATAAACTTACAAGCGTGTCTGGTTTTCTCTAATGTCCTCTCCAGAGCAAAAATCAAAGATCTCTCTCGCAGCTAAGGGGTTGACCTGACAAGGCAGGTTAACACAACTTGCTCATGAAATCTAATCAAGTTTTCATATCTGGTCCCAGACCATGTCTTCTACCTCGTATGGGTGCAAATTGCTGTCAGGAAGGAAATTGCTAACGAGTTCTGTTACAGGGAAAATACCGAAATTATACCCTTGAGTGCTACTAAAGGTTTATCTCTGGTTTAAAATGTTTTCTCTCCTAACAGAGCCAGTGAAGTTCATCCTACGTTCTTATTACTTTTGTGCAGGAAAACAAGACATACAGTAAAAACTCACTCCCTGTATAGATTCCCCCACCCACAAGACATCTTACCTCTGCCTCCGCTGTCACCGTTGGGTCCTCGTTCACCTTGATCCCCTTTAGACCCAGGAGGGCCGGCTTTTCCTGGGGGTCCCTGTATCCCTCGTAATCCTGACAATTCATTATATAGATGAACAGAGATGAAAAGTGTGTGTGTGTGGGGGGGGAAGATGGGCATTTTTGTATTACAATCAACAGCAAGAACGAATTGTTGCTCAACAGAATATTCTGAAGAAAACGAAATGTGAAACCCACGCTGTCGTCCACGTCATTGGAAGAGAATGGTCCTAGGTCCTTTCTGCCCTATTATCTCAAATCCTTAAGGTGGAGATGAATTTGGGGTTTTGTATAAGCAGATTGTGTAAGCAGATCAGGGGCCGCGGTGGCTCAGAGGTTAAGACACTGAGCTGCAGACCGGAAGGTCTGTAGTTTGGCAGTTCGAGACCCGAGTGCCGCGTGACGGAGTGGGCTCCCGTCTCTGGCCCCAGCTCCTGCCAGCCTAGCAGTTTGAAAGCAAGAAATTGCAAGTAGATAAATAGGTACTGCTTTGGTGGGAAGGTAACGGCATTCCGTGTGCCTCAGCATTTAGTTATGCCGGCAACATGACCACGGAAATGTTTGCGGACAGCGCTGGCTCTTCGGCTTGGAAACGGAGATGGGCACCACCCCCTAGAGTTGGATTCAACTGGCTTTTGAGCAAGGAAAACCTTTACCTTGTGAGCAGATCATGCTCTTGTGCATTTTGCTTGGGCAAGGAGCAGCACCCATATCACAGCATGACTTGTCACTTTACCACCCAACGACCGCCATCTTCTTCAGAGGCTCTGCTTTGGGTACTTCTGGGATTAGGCAGGGGGCAACCCAGGAGAGGGCCTTCTAGGCCATGGCTCCAAAGCTCTGGAATTCTCTCCCCAAGGTGGATTTTTCTGTCCCCTTCTGTTGCCATCCTCCACCAGTTGGTGAAGACTTTCCTAACCTATGTTTTAATTGCTGGGTGGTTTTTTTTTTTTTTAAGTTCTGTATGTATTTTAACTCTGTTTTAAAAATTGTTTTAATGATGTGTGTTTAGTGGGGGTTGATTTAAATGATTTCAATGTGTTTTTTGCCATGCACATTTAAAATTGCTAGCCACCTTCCCTTGTAAGGGCAGAAAGACAGGGTACAAGTTTGTTAAATAAGTAATAAATAAAATAAAGGGATCTCCCCATAGAATGATTCCCTTCATCTTTGAAACATTGCTAAACACCTTGTGGAGAGAACTCTTATGTCAAAGGTCCCCAAAGATGGTGACAAATTTGTTGTGTTCTTCTAGTAATGAAAAATCCAACAGCTCTGTTTTAAGAAACAGTTGGGTTAGGAAAAGCCCAGTTGCAATAGAGACTGCAGGGAGGGACTTTGGAAGAGGAAGGAGAAATGGGCATGCTTCAACAAGGTCCAGGGTGCTGGAATATGCAAGGTCTATGGTGCATAGATAAAATGACAAGAACATCCTGAAGGGGGCAGCAGAGAGGACAACTCATTAGCATACTGAGATGAGGGACTTCCTACTATTTTGAAATAGTCTCCTTCCTGTCTCCTGATTGGCTCAGTTAGGGTTTTTCCTGCTGTGAGAACTGTTCATTACTGACTCCCTCCTAGCTAGTTAGACAGGTAGACTTCTCTTTCTCCCTGTCTCTTTTTACAAAGTTTGTTCTCTGGAGAAAAATGGCACCTTCAGGGGAAAACTCTATGGTATGTTATAGAGTCCTGGTGAAATCTTTCCCCAGATTCTCTTCTCCACAGGCAACACCCCCAACTACAAGGAATTTCCCATGCCAGAGTTGGCAACCCTCTATGCCTGGTTGTGCATTTTTTAGAAGTCCTGATACGAAGCATAGGTTCAACCAGTAACCGGGGGTCTCCAACATTTTGAGCCTCTGGGCACTTTTGTAATTCTGATACAGGGTGAGGACACAGACACAAAATGGCCACCATAGGAGGCAGGTAAAGGTTCCCTTGCTCAAAAGCCAGTCTAATCCGACTCTAGGGTTGCGGTGCTCATCTCCGTTTCAAAGCCGAAGAGCCAGTGCTGTCTGAAGATGTTTCCGTGGTCATGTGGCCGGCATGACTAAACACCAAGGCGCACGGAACGCTGTTAACTTCCCACTGAAGTGGTACCTATTTATCCACTTGCAATTTCTTGCTTTCGAACTGCTAGGTTGGCAGGAGCTGGAACTAGAGACGGGAGCTCACTCCATCATGCGGCAACTCGGGTCCCGAACTGCTGAACTACCGACCTTCCACAGCCTGCAGTTCAGTGTCTTAACCACTTGAGCCACCGCAGCTCCTTATAGGA
>NW_015169248.1:241152-255005 GCF_001447785.1 Gekko japonicus | reverse complement strand
TGGGGCCACCCGTCTCGCAAACAGACCTTCTGTAAATAAGGGCAGCCCCAACAGAAAAAATTGCCCCAAAAGCCACAAAATCCTGGTTGAGGGACACTGCTTGGTGGACACTGGGAAAAGAATTGGCGGGTGCCCTGGCACCCACAGCCATCACGTTGGGGAACCCTGCACTAAATGATGACTCTCCTGTCGATGCCTGTATTGGATATTGCTCTCTGACATTATTTAGACTTTACCTGGGTCTCCCTTTTCACCTTTAGGACCTTCCTCTCCATTTCTTCCTGGCAATCCCTGCATCCCAGGGGTGCCCGGCAGCCCATTGGTCCCGGGAGTACCAGGCAACCCATTAGCTCCAGCGAGGAGGGTGCAGGTGTTCGTTTTCTCTTCACAGTTGCATGGCTCAGGGTCCGATGTCTTCACCAGTGACACTCCCAGCACAAAGACGCAAAAAGAAGGAAACTGCATCGCTCCAAGAGTGAGATCTACGAAGAGAAATAACCAAGTCTATATTGTTAGGTCGAGTATCATTGAGCACAAACACAAGCTTCGTTCTTACGGAAGAAACAAGAAGATGGGACATGTTGAGAGATCTAGGATCACATATCTCTGTTTTATTTTAAGAGCAGCCAGCAAGGAAGCAACGTTGACCACCCCTCCTACCCAAGCTAGTGGATGCAGAAGGGGAAAAAGACAGGCTTTCCCTCCATCAGGATTAATGGCAGCACAAGAGGGGCAGAGGAGGGTATTTCGGGATAGGTTCTATGGCCCCAATCCAAATCCTCTACACCCAGTCTTGCATCTCCTTTTAATAATGATGATGATGATGATGATGATACCTTTCGATTTATTGATCGCTCATCCTGCAGAACTGCTAGCTCTGAGCGATTTACAGTTACACAAGTTTTCACACGGGACTAACAATGAATCATAGGGTAAGGGAGGACAACATCTAATTTTTTAAATTGCACACTTTTGCAGCCGGCGGGGATTTTGATCAGCTGTAAGCTTCATGCGGCATTCACTTTGGCTTGGCTAGATGACGTCAGTTCTTCCAGGACTACTTTGAGTCGTGGTGCCACACTGCCACCGCCTGGCCGGATTGGCCCATCACAGGCTTCTTAATGCCGAGGAGGTCTTTTCCCCCCAGGCTTCCAAGATTCCGAGCTGGACCTTCCGTTCGCCGGCTAACACCTCCCCCACGGGGGTTTAGTGTGCCCACCCTCTCTAAAGAGTGGTACCCATTTTATCTACTCGCCAGAGCTTTCGTACCACCGGGTGGACGGCGAGCTGGGGACAAGGCTGGTAGCTCACACCAGCGCGGGCTAGAACTGACAGCAGCTCTGTTCAGTTCAGATGTTAACCAGAGGATAAATCCTCTGTGCCACCGTTGAATGATCCAAACGCAGAAGTCTAATTAAGGTTGTCAAGCGCCTGGGGAAAAAAAGTCTTGCCTTTCTAATAGAGGCTTGGTGGTGGAAAGTGGCATCAAGTCACAGGTGATCTATGGGGACCCCGTGGAGTTTTCAAGGCAAGAGACTAAGAGAGGCAGTTTGCCATTGCCTGCCTCCACATCATGACCCTGGTATTCCTTAAAGGTCTCCCATCCAAGTACCAGCCAGGGTTGACCCTGCTTAGCTTCTGAGATCTGACAGAGCCTCGGCCAGTCAGGTCTAATAGAGGTTCAATGGGATATTTTTTTTTTGCATCCATCCCACGAAAAGCATCTTCTGCCCATGTCTGCACATTAAGCCTCTGTTAAAGACGTTTTCCCCCAGGGTTGCTGGCAACCCTGATCTTGACGTGCCTCCTGAACTGAAGGAGGCAAGTTCAGACCAGGATTTACAAAAAGATGCAATGAGATGCCTTGAGAATTATCTTCCACCAGCAGAGGCTGGTTGGAAGCGGGCAAGACCACAGCAGTGAATCCTATTATTAGTATTAATTAGATTTATTAATTGCCCCATCACAGCTTACACTGGGATATGGGTGATGTATAAGGCATAATGCCATAAAAATATACAAAAACATTAAAATTCAATATGTAACTGTCAGTACAGTACAGAATAGAATGATCCAAGACGACATACAGCAGGCCACCTAGTTGGAGCTTGAAGCCCCAGAACAATGGCAGGCGGGATCCTGGAACCTGCCTGTGGATTGGCCCCTGAGGGCAGCCAGCCAGCCAATCTGGAGCCTGGAGGCCATTTGAACTCACCAATCGCATGGGGGCTGGGAGTGGCTTAGGTGTATATAGTGAGGGCAGTTGCCCCATGTTAAGCATTCCTGGCGAGATGCCATAAACTGCTGCTTGTTGAAATCACTCTGCCGTGTTAAACCCACTATTTAACAGAAACAGTTGTAAATTAGGGATGCCATTCCACAGTTGGGGTTGGGGGATTGCCCAGGTTTTTTGGGCTCCTGCCCACCAATGGCGGGAGGAAATCCCCCCCCAAGCAACATTGTCAGAAATAAACATGACATGCCTACATCGCTCAGAAGTGACGTAGGCAAGTTGGTGACATCGGGGAGGGGGTGATGCTCTGGTTTTAGGACAAAACTCTGATTCGAGGCTAATTTTACCATAGAGTTTTGCCCTAGGGCAAAGCTCTGATTCGAGGCTAATTTTACCATGGAGTTTTGCCCCAGACCCAGAGCATTGCCCCCCAACCTCACTGACGTACCTACATCACTTCTGGGTGATGTAGGCACATTGCACAACATCGCTTCCCCCTCCCGGAACGTCCTCCCATCGCCCCACCGGCATTTCAGATGGACCCGCCCTGTTATAAATGCAGATGATGATGTGGCTGTAATGCGCCAAACGTTATGCTACAATAAATCTGTTAGTCTTTAGTGTTCGTTTCTGCTGCGACAGACTTACATAATTCCCTTCTATCTCAAAGTAAACATCATGTGCAGATAAGGGATTGCATAAATATCGAGTGTGTTTGCGGTTGTGAAACAGGTTAATCATCCATTTCATTCCTGGATACTCTTCAGAGGTCAACCCCCCCCCCCCAGTAATACACCTATGTTTGCCAAATCATCTCAGGCCTAAAGAACTCAGGTCAGGCCTTTTAACATTGATAAGGAACTTGTCCAGAGAGGTGCATGAATGATGCTGTTTAGTATGCAACAGTGATATCGATCTGGATCCCTGCAAATACAGATTTCCCACAATGAGCTGGCCAAGAGCCTGAGCACACATTGCGCTATTTATGGGTCCACCACAGGTCCTGTCAAACCAGACGTGCAAAGGGAATGCTGTGTCCAGGGTCATAGCTGGAATTTTTCATTTTGTGGGGCTTTAACAAGCCGAGCTGCAGTGATAGGAAAGTCATGAATAAATATAAAAAGGTAAAGGTAAAGGTTCCCTTGCTCGAAAGCCAGCCGAGTCCAACTCTAGGGGTTTCAAAGCCGAAGAGCCAGTGCTGTCCGAAGACGTTTCCGTGGTCATGTGGCCGGCATGACTAAACACCAAGGCGCACGGAACGCTGTTACCTTCCCACCAAAGTGGTCCCTATTTATCTACTTGCAATGTCTTGCTTTCGAACTGCTAGGTTGGCAGGAGCTGGAGCTAGAGACGGGAGCTCACTCCATCATGCGGCACACTCGGGTCTCGAACTGCTGAACTACTGACCTTCCACAGCCTGCAGTTCAGCATCTTAACCACTTGAGCCACCGCAGCTCCAAGAAACTTTTGTAAATTAATG
Source organism: Gekko japonicus (assembly GCF_001447785.1). NCBI lineage: Eukaryota > Metazoa > Chordata > Lepidosauria > Squamata > Gekkonidae > Gekko > Gekko japonicus. The sequence continues at coordinate 251,292 of NW_015169248.1, read as the reverse complement.
CGTTGTGTTTATAATTAATATTCTATAAAGGGCATTGTGTATTCTTATAGCATCCTAATCAGGTATATATATTCAGTACATGCAATATAGCAATAACATACAGTTCATACAATGGAACCACTACCAGTCATTTTTGCATCAGAGGGGTTTGACGTTTAAAATACTGATGCGAAATTGACTGGTAGTGGTTCCATTGTATGAATTGTATGTTATTGCTATATCAAATGTACTGAATATGTACACCTGATTAGGATGTTATAAGACTACACAATGCACTTTATAAAATGTTAATTATAAACAGAACACATTGATTTACAAAAGTTTCTTGCAGTGTGTATTTATTTGTTACTTGACCGCCTGTAGGTTGGCAACCCCAGGAGAGAGATTGGCTTCCTCACCACCACCAACCCCCCCTACTACGGTTGCCAAGTCCATCTTCCACCCCCAGCGGGGGACTTTGGGGGTGTTCCTGGAGGGGGCGGGGCATCCCCGACGTGATGACGTCACGTTGGGGACGTCCGCCGCCCCCCACCCGCCCCTACGCCGGATCTCCAGAAACGGCAGTTCCCTGCACTTAAAGGAGCTGGCGTTTCCCTTTTAAATGCAGGAGCCGGCGTTTCCCCTTTAAGAGCAGCCGTGTTTCCCTTTTAAGAGCACGAAGCTGGCATTTCCCTGCAAGCTTGCAGAGATCGGGCTTGGGAGGAAACACGGGTTCCACACACTTAAAAGGAGAGAGATGGGTGGCTGTGGGTGTTGGGGGCGGGGCTTCCCCCCAAAACAGGGGAACCCTGGCAAACCGGGGGAGTTGGCAACCCTACCCCCTACCCCTCCTTCCGTGGAAAGTCATGGGAGAGAGATTGGTTTCCCCACCAACATCAGGATCCCTCCCCTCTCTCTCTTCCCTTCCCCAGCACCCCTCCCAGCAGCGGGGAGGCCGGGGAAGGAAAGGAGAGCTGCCCAGCCACTTCTGCTTTGTTTCACTCCCCCCCCCCAATCAGCTGTTAAACCTAACAGTTGTTCCTGGGGGAGAAAAACTGGCCAGAAGCTGCAGGGCGGCTTCCCTTTCTTTCTCCAGCCTCGCAGATGCAGGGCTAGGCACACGGGGTAGGGGCGTCTGGCATCATCAGGCGGTGGGGCAGGACTCGTGGGTGGTGGGGCTCTGCCCCCAAATGCCCTACTGTGGCTACAGGCCTGGCTGTGTTGAAATTTAATACCCAAGTGGGGGTGGTCATTTGGACTGATGCCAGTATGTCAGGGAAAAGGAGGCTCCAAGTCTGCGCCCATGGGGATATTTCTGTGCAGCGATGGGTTGCCTGATGAGTTCCACAGCAGGGCAATTAACAACGATCTTGGGCCGTTAAGAACACCAGAAGAGCCCTGCCGGATCAGACCAGTGGTCCATGTAGTCCAGCGTCTTGTCTCACACAGGGGCCAACCAGTTCCTTTGGTGGTCTAACCAGAGGGCATAGAGATTGAGACCTTCCCCTGACAAGAGCCCTGCTGGGTCAGACCAGTGAGGGTCCATCTTAGTCCAGCATCCTCTCTGTCACAGTGCCCAACCAGTTCCTCTGGAGGGCCAACAACAGGGCATAGAGGCCGAGGCCTTCCCATGATAAGAGCCGTGTTGGATCAGAGCAGTCAAGCGGCAGCCACCTTACGGTGACCCTGTAGGGTTTTCAAGACAAGAGACAAACAGAGGGGCCCTGCTGTTGTCTGCCTCTGCCTAGCAACCCTGGGCTTCCTTGGTAGTCTCCCAGAGCCAACCCTGCTTAGCTTCTGAGATCTACGGAAAGCGATGGCGAACCTCAACAGCATGATAAAAAGTAGAGACATCACCCTGCCAACAAAAGTCTGCATGGTCCAAGCAATGGTATTCCCAGTAGTCATGTATGGCTGCGAGAGTTGGACTATAAGGAAGGCCGAGCGCCGAAGAATAGATTCTTTTGAACTATGGTGCTGGAGAAGACTCTTGAGAGTTCCTTGGACTGCAAGGAGATCAAATCAGTCAATCCTCAAAGAAATCAACCCTGACTGTTCCCTGGAAGGCCAGATAATGAAACTGAAGCTCAAATACTTTGGCCACCAAATGAGAAGGGAGCACTCACTGGAGAAGACCCTGATGCTGGGAAAGATTGAAGGTCAAAGAAGACGGGGACGGCAAAGGATGAGATGGTTGGACAGTGTCATCGACGCAACGAACATGAAATTGAGCCAACTTCAGAGGACAGCGGAAGACAGGAGGGCCTGGCGGGAGCTGGTCCATGGGGTCGCGAAGAGTCGGACTCGACTGTGCGACTGAACAACAACAAGCTTCTGAGATCTGACAAGTTTAGGCTAGCTGAGGCGATCCAGCAGAAACCCAGCCCCGTCATGTAGGCCAGTGTTATTATATCCCAGATGGAGGTGAGCGAAAAGTGATTTTGCCTGAAAGTCTAGTCGTATGGCGGGTGTATTGCCCTGTAGAGAGGCAAGGAAGCTGAAGCTGCTCATCCTTCTCTGTGAGGCTACTCAGCAGTGCCCACAGCGAGTTCTAGCCTCTTGGTAAAAAAAATAATAATCAGGGAGAGGCCACTCACTTGGCAGCTAAACCTTCCCTGGGGATAAGAAATATTTGGGATCCTCTGGTTTACATGTCTCTGTCCAGGGCTATTTTTGGGCAGGAACGCACAGGAACGCAGTTACGGCTGGCTCCCAAGTCGGCCACGCCCAGCAGGAACTCATTAACATAACAGGCCACACCCAACAGCAGGAACCCATTAGGACTGGCTACATTAGGGGTGTGTGGCCTAACATGCAAAGGAGTTCCTGCTACAAAAAAGGCCCTGGGTTTGGACAACAAACAAGGTAAACAGAATAAGAAGCAAAAGGTGGGTGTGGCTGGATGACCACACTTCTGGTAACATGGGGGTGTGGCCTGCTAATGAGTGGTGCGATCAGAGGTGTGGCCTAATATGCTAATGAGTTTCTGCTGCTGGGTGTGGCCTATTATGCTAATGTGTTCCTGCTGGACTTTTTCTACAAAAAAGCCCTGTCTCTGTCTATACGTTTTTATTCCACCTTCCTCCAAAAAGCCCTGACCTGGATAGAACAGGCTCACCCAATCTGATCAGATCTTGGAAGCTAAGGAGGATCGGCCCTGGTTAGCGTTTGGATGGGAGGCCACCAAGGAACACCAGGATTGCTAAGCAGAGGCAGGCCATGGCCAACCACGTCTGAACATCCCTTGCCTGGAAGAGCCTGCTGGGTCTCCATAAGTGTTGTGTACTAGCAGAACCGCACACACGGTTGGGGCACCACGTGGCCAGACAAACTAGCGAAGCTTCTCTACCAGGGACAATAGAGTCCACGGATCCTAAAATCCTCCAACCGGCGAGTAGGGATTCTACAGAGAACCTATAAGATTGTAACTCTTGTAGATAGCCTATCACGGGTGCAGGTGTGTGTAATGGGTGTGGTTGTGAACGGACATATAAGCAGCCTGCGGGCTAGCTACTTTATCTCCTCTTTTCTGAAATCACTAAGTAAAGCAGGGGTCATTTCCTGCAGGAGCGCACAGGAGTGGAGCTCCGGCAGTAAGGAGACCAGGGGGTGGGCACATGCAACAAGCCACACCCCCTGCTCCCAGGAGCTCTCAGTTGGGCCATGAGGAGCAAGAAGCAGCCAGGTAAGTTGCAGAGCCCCCCCCCCAGCACGCCTTCAGGTACAAGCTCTCCCTCCTCTGTGAGGACAGATCTGCACGTTCCCGCCCCCCCCCCAATAGCTAGCAATCCAAAACAGTCCAGTGGTGCCTGAGTGGTGGGTGTTGCCTTTTGACACACTTCCGGTGATGTCAGGGGGTGTGGCATATGCAAATACGTTATGCTAGTAAGTTATGCTAATGAGCTCCTGCACCTCTTTTTCTATTAAATGACCCCTGAAGTAAAGTATGAGCTCAGAATCACTCTACGATGCGTCAGTCTCAGTACTTTTCAATAAGTCAGCTGTGACTTGAAGGCCCTTGCCCCCGCCTTCCTCCAAGGAGCATACGTGGCTCCTCCGCCTCCTCCATTTTGATCTCCCAACAGCCTTCTTGTGAAATAAACTGGACAGACCAGATTTCACGGCAGAGTGGTCATTTGAAGCTGGGTCTTCCAGTCCTATAATACGATTAGCAACAGGTTTTTGTGTGTCACGGGAAAAAGGAAATGTCATGCGGATAGGACCGGAGACTGCAAGAAACTGACGGCTACCCCGTCCAAGCAGATCATGGCATTCCGGCAGGTATTGTTTGCCTACTTTAGTGTCAGTGTCGCTTGGCAACCACTACACAAGTCTTTATTGTTCAGTGTTTGATTTGTAGCTGTATTTGACATTTACATCTGACGGAAAGGTTAGACTAATCTGACAAACAATCTGGAGCAGACTGAAATTTCCACGCGCGCACAGTGCACAAGGAAGTATTTAATTGAGGCCCACTGATGGGATGAACAGGGAAGAAAGTTATGCTGGGGTTTTTAATTTTATTTTTTACATCTGGCATTCTCATCATCGTAGTTGTCTCGGCTGCATTATTCTGCAGGCAAAAGCCACATAACTACCTTATTGATCACAGTAATTGAATCCAGCATTGCACCTCCAGAGGTGGTCCTCCAAATGTTTGTTGTTCAGTCGCACAGTCGACTCCGACTCTTCGCGACCCCATGGACCAGATCACGGTGAACGCATGACCACATTTTGACCCACGGCTTTGCCCGATTTTGCCCACGGTTTCGTAGTCGTCAAAAAACAGGATCACGAAACCGCGGGGGAAATCGGGCGAAGCCGCGGGTTAAAATGCGGCTGAGCGGCTTCGAGTGGGAAATTGACACGTGCCATCGGGGCAAAGAGAGGAGTGAGCGCAGAGCAGCGGCTGTGGGAAATCAGTCAGAGAGTACTCCATTTTCTGTGTTATACCTCTGAGGACGCCAGTCACAGCTACTGGCGAAACATCAGGTTCTACAATGCCAAGACCACGGCCACACAACCCAGAAAATCTACAGCAACTATTTTAGCTGTGTTTTTAAAATTGATCCAATGTCGTGTGTGTGTTTTGATTAGTTCAATTGTTTTAAAATGTTCTTTTATCTTGTATGTTTTAATTTGCTTGCCACTTTGGTTGCCCCTGTGGGAGCAGAAAGGCGAGATATAAATTCTGTAAAATAAAGTAAACTATCTGCAATCGTGAGTTGGTGTGATGGACTGAGACAAAACTCTTTCGTAGGATGTAACAAAGAGACCTGCACTTCAATGCACTGTCAGTATGGACCAGTCAGAACATTGGAATTAATGCTGCAGACATATCAGACTGTCTTTTGCTACTGGCAAAATGCCCATCATTCCATCAAAGGAGGACCCTGAAAGTTGAGAGGACACTTAAAATTTGTAATGTCTCTCGAAGTTGCAGCATGCCTCTGCTGAATGCCTGAGTAAAGGGACACGTTGCACACATTTCCTCTATGATGGTTCCTTATTAGTGGGACCCAGGGCCTTGGGCTCAGATGTAGTGGGAAGATTTTATTCCCATAATAGCACTGTACCCAAATGTAGCACTTCTTGGCCCCGTAGAAATGAACACAACCATAGTACTGTCTAAACAGGAAGGAATGGACTACACTTTGGGTGATTTCCCACAAGCGCTGCTCCACGCTCACTCTTCTCTTTGGCCCGATGGTACGTGTCAATTTCACACAAGCTGCTGCGCGGGCGCATTTTGCCCCGCAGCTTTGTGCGATTTTCCCCGCGTCTACTCAATCCTCTTTTTTGAGGATTGAGTAGACGCGGGGAAAATCGCATGAAGCCGTGGGGCAAAATGCGGCTGCGCAGCAGATTGTGTGAAATGGACACGTACCATCAAGGCAAAAGGGAGGAGTGAACGCGGAGCAGCGCTTGTGGGAAATCAACCTTTGAAATAGTAGAAAAGGGCAATAGTCCAGTAGCACCTTAAAGACTATCAACATTTGTGGCAGATTATGCGCTTTTGTGAGTCCCTGCTCACTTCTTCAGATACAGGTAGAATGTGAGTTGATCTGTCCTTATATCTTGGAGAGTGGAGTGATTTCAGATGCCAAGTGACAATAACAAGCAAATGACAATAGCAGGTGAATGACGATAGCAGGCATGATTGGATAAGGAGTGATATGCAGAGGGGTAGTGGGCGTGGAGAAATCAGCATTGGTAATGAGACAGGAAACCTAGGTCTCGATTCAGGCCAGGAGGATGCATTGTCTTGAGCTTTATTATCAGTTGCAATTCAGCAGTCTCTCTTTCTAAACTCCCTTTGAAATTCCTTTATAAGATAACTCCTGCAGAATGCATAGCTGTATCTGAAGGAGTTGTGTCTCACTAAAACTCATGCCCTGCAACAAGTTTTGTTAGTCGTGGCTCAATTGGTTAAAACACTGAACTGCAGGCTGTGGAAGGTCAGTAGTTCAGCAGTTCGAGACCCGGGTGGCGCATGACGGAGTGAGCTCCCATCTCTAGTTCCAGCTCCTGCCAACCTAGCAGTTCGAAAGCAAGAAATTGCAAGTAGATAAATAGGTACAACTTAAGTGGGAAAGTAACAGCGTTCTAACAGGATTATATTTGATCTGGATAATCACGGTCACACTTACCTCCCTTATCCCGCCTCACCGCGCAGTCACGTCGCCGGAGATGAGCACCACAACCCTAGAGTTGGATTCGACTGGCTTTCGAGCAAAGGAACCTTTACCTTTACCTTAAGGTGCTACTAGACTCTTGCGCTTTTCTGCTGCTACAGACAGACTAATACACAGCTTCCCATCTTGATCTACACTTTGAAATATTAGCCTTTTTTGTAATTTGACAGCAAGATATGCAGTAACAATCTTCACCATTCTAACACCTAAATGTTAAAAAAAATGCATTCTGGGTGCGGTCAGACGGCGTGCTGAGAGCGGGTTAAACAGCTCTGGTTCTGACCGGATTATATTTGATCTGGATAATCACGGTCACACTTACCTCCCTTATCCCGCGTCACCGCCCAGTCATGTCGTTCCCTGACGTCTACACTACCAACGTGCGGGAGCACGTGTCAGCGGGTTTAAATTTTTTTTCTCAGTTTGCGCATGGAAAACACCACTTTGGGACCCGGTAACAAAATACTCTGAGTTAAAGCAGTTTTGAGCCGGAAACCAACGGCTGGGGACAGGAGGCAGATGTTGACTGTGTGATCGCGCAGATAAAATCCATTACTGAAGCATCCCGAAAGCGGTTCAAACGGCGCATCTGAACGCACCCTCTGAGTTGTCAGAAAAAAAGGTATATTTTGGTAACAGTGCTTTAGAAATGTTTTGGTATGGCTTCCCTGCAGTCCTCAAGAGGAAGATCGAGTGTCTTGTTCCCACCATAATATGCAAACTGCAGGTTCATGTGGCCTCTATTTGCCTCGGGGCTATGCATAGAAAGTACAGCGTGTTTAACCCCTTCAACCTCTGCTCAGTTTTTTCTTCTATTTAAAGCTGGGCTGTCTGCTTTGATATTAGCACTTCAAAGGGGAAAATGTGTGTGTGTGTTTTAAGAGACATGCCTTTTCTCCTTTCAAACAAAGCAGCGAGCCTAGTTTTGAGCCCTCTAGCTTGCTCTCTTGTTCACCAAATCCCTTTGTTGCCTGCTTGATTTTAAACACAAATGAATTTCTCATAGCTTTCTCAAATGTAATTCAGATTTTTGGCACAAGCAGCAATACAAAACAACTGGAATAGGCAAAACTGTGCTTCTGTGCATTTTACATAGAAAAGTCATTATTTGGATAGCAATGGGGGAGGTTATCAACTTACCTTATGCAGTTTTGGCTTCTCTGTGTGGTATAGTAAGATCTGAGCTTCTCACTATCTTCTAAAAGGGATTTATTTTACCTTCTGGCCATTTCCTATTAGTAAGAATTCTACCAAAGTCCATCCCCTAACCCTGAACCCAACTACAAAATACATAACACGTGACTCACCGCTGAAAGAAAGGCAGAATGAGGCAAGAGTTATATTAAAAAGTAGTTCCTTCTTAAAGCAAACAGTGATTTTTAGGGGGGGGGCACCCCACTGTACTTGCAACTTTGTGTGTTACAACAGAAGCTATGGACACGATTTTTGATGCTGCCTTTCCAGTAGAAATATTATTAGGAAAGTGAATCATGAGCAAAGCAATAGTATTTATGGAAGATTTCTGAGTCTGCGTTAAGTGGCTCAGATCTGCACTCTTTATTCTCCACCTATGGTATGGATTTTTGAAGGGTTTGGACAGGGTAATCTAGTATTTTTGGCTGGTTTTGCATCTGGCATTCGCTCCATATTTTCTCAGCTGGGAGGGAAAAGTGCAGCTCAAAACCACATTCACATACCTCAGGGCAAGGCCGTACTGACTGCAAAGTCACCCCTGAATGGCCATAAATCTGTGCAGAAGGTACCATAAAACCCGATGACCAAAGAAAGTGAAAGCGGCATGCAGTGTAGAGGGTACCATAAAACCCGATGACCAAAGAAAGTGAAAGAGGCATGCAGTGTAGAGGGTACCATAAAACCCGATGACCAAAGAAAGTGAAAGCGGCATGCAGTGTAGAGGGTACCATAAAACCCGATGACCAAAGAAAGTGAAAGTGGCATGCGGTGTAGAGGGTACCATAAAACCCTATGATCAAAGAAAGTGGAAGCGGCATGCAGTGTAGAGGGGAGTTTCTGTTCCAACGTGGGTTTGCTAAAACAACGGAGGGAAAAGCCAGTGCAGAATAGCCCTAAATTGGAAGGAAGCAGGAGCTGAAGAGCCAGCAGCAAGCCAGGCTCTTTCTGCCGACACTTACATGTGAACCAGTTGAGAGTTCCTGGGCCGTGCCTGGTAACTGGTGGGAGCTTCGGAAGCAGGGACATGAGGGAGTGCAGCATTATGTACACTGCAGCATCCCTTCCAGGGTAAACCCAGAACTGATGCTGGGTAGTTCTTGGTAAAACTATAGAGTTTCTGGCTAATCCTAAAGCTGGTGGATGTCACTTCCAAGGTACATAACACCAACATTTTTCCTTTTCCTCTCACCAGGGGTCATTTCCTGCCGGAGCGCGGTGGAACGGTGCTCCGGCAGTAAGGAGCCTGGGACGGGCCCCCCGCCACCATTCCTGGCCCGCTTGCACAGGCGGATGGGCCAGGGAAGGCCTGCAAAGCCCCCCGCCGCCTGGGGGAATTTAAATGCTTTTCTCTCCCTTCCCCAGATGGGAAAGGGAGAGAAAGGCATTCTGCACATGCCGCGAGACACCTGGAGAAGATCGGGCAGGGAACCCACGCATGCTTGCATGCCTGCCCTTTGTCAGGCTGTGTGGCATATACAAATGAGCACCTGCATCTCTTTTTCTATTAAATGACCCCTGCCTCTCGCCATGCCAGAAGCTTTAGCAGACCTTGGACCAATACATGGTCAATCATTCATTTTCTCATGTTGGACAGCAGCAAAGGCTTGTGTTTGAGTCCTCTTCTGCAGTTCTACAGTAAAAAGCCCAGTAGCACCTTTAAGACTAACAAACCTTAGTGTAGCATAAGCTTTTGAGAAACACAGCTCTCTTCATCAGAGGCATGGAGGCTCTGAAGACACTGGCCAGAGATATATAGGTGGAAAGGGGAGGGGGGAATGGATGCAGAAAGAGCCACATAAATGCAAAGCAGTTGCAAAAGTCATGTAAAAGGTTGAATGCGCGATCCAGGCTGGGTACAACAGGCACTCTGTTGTTCTTCACAGGAGGAAAAAATAACATTTCAGGGGGAGGAGAAGGAAGAAGGAAATGTCTGTGCCCTTTAGTGACGGAAAGAATTATATCACACTGGAATGCGGAAGAGGGGAATTCATTTTCCCTTGTATTTTTTTAAATCCTTCGTATAAGAAGAAGATTTAATCACCAAGGGAAAATAACCGGGAGTCTTCCGGTTGATGGCAGCACGCTAGTAGACTCACCTCCTGGACCTCCCAGAGGTGAAGCTGCGCTCCAGCCGAAGGAGGGGGTGTGCAGGATCACTACTCCCCCAGGGACCCGGCTGAAGGGACCCTGGCCATGGAGCTTTTGAGAGGTTGCCTCTTCGATGGCGTAATGCCGGAGAATTGAGGCACCTTTCCGCTCTGACGGTTCTTCG
>NW_015169248.1:235506-239639 GCF_001447785.1 Gekko japonicus | reverse complement strand
CATTTCCGCCATAAATAACACTTTTTGTATCCAGTCTGAGATTTCGGGCGTGTTTCCAGCATTGTGCATACACCATTCTAGCCGTTGTTATCAGGTACCAAAACATAGTCTTTTTTTTGTATATTTAACTCTTCTATTTTCAATCCTAGCAATAAAATCTCTGGTTCTTTTTTAAAACTACATTTAAACATTTTCTGCATTTCACAATGAACTTTTGACCAGAAATCTATCGCTTTTTCACACGTCCACCACATATGATAAAATGAGCCCTCATGTTTTTTACATTTCCAACACTTATTTGACATATATTGGTTCATATTCGCTATCTTAAGGATAAAAAAGAAAAGATTGACTCTGTTCTGAAAGCAAGAGAATTTTTAAGAGTCCAGCTGGGAGGGCCAGAGGAGGAAGAAAAAGAAGGGGATAGCAAGTTTAGTGGCGAGCTGGACTCGGGTTCTTCCGGAGAGGACTCTCTGTCAGAGAAAGGGGCAGCAGCCCCTAAAAGTTCTTAAAAGTTGCGGAAGAGACTGGACAAGAAGAAGTGAAGGCTGAAGGACTCTGAATTGTGCCTTTTGAAAAAAGTTGAATTGAGATGCTTTGGGGTATTTCCTTATATCAGTTAAATTTGAGATGTGGGAAAAGTTAACAGAGTATGTGACTCAGTTTGTAATGAGATTAATATGATTAAGACTAGATGTGTATTCAAGCTGATTAGAAGTTCTCCTCTCTTGGGTTTTTAGTCAGTAGTGGGTATCTTTTCTTTATCCCCTTAAATGTAGTCCCCTCCCTTATTTCTGTTATAGTTTGTAGTTTTAATAAAAAATGCAATTAAAAATTCCCCATTGGCGAGCAAAAAAAAGAGGAAAATAACCGGAGTAGAAGTTTTTTGGGGTTAGATATTCATGGAGGTTTTTAAAAATCTTGGGGTTGTGTGGGGAAATCATCCCTCTTGCCTGCATTCTGAAGTGGTGCAGGAGAGGGGCCATGGCGCGTGGTAGAGCATCTGCTTGACATCAATGCTCCCTCTACGCGGTGGAGTCTTGTGAGCAAAAATTCTACTTTGTGAGCTACTGGAATTAAACTTGTGAGCGAGCGATTTGGCTGCGGCATAAACTAGTTTGCTCTGGGGCCCTCCTTCCTCAGCAGCCGGAGGCTAAAAACTATGAGCTAGTTCACACAATAACTCAGCTTAGAGGGAACACTGCTTGGCATGCAGAAGGTCCCAGGTTCACTCCCGGGCATCTCCAGTTAAAAGACCTGGCAGTAGGTGATGGGAAAGACCTTAGCCTGAGACTTTGGAGAGCCACTGCCAGTCTGAGGCCCCGGTCACACGCGCAGGAAACTGTGGGGGAGAAGAGTGGCTGTGTGCCCCGGGGCAAACTAACACGCAGTAAAGCGATCATACCTCCTGTGGAGGTACCGTGGAGCTTCCGTGGTTACGGAGAGGCGTCGATCACAACACATGCCTGCGCGCAACGAAGAAGCGCGCGGCGCGGCGAACTGGGTTTCTTTTTTCGTGTACACTACGAATGCGCATGCTCCGTTGGGTGCGTGTGCGCAACCACGGAGACTTGGGGAAAAAAAACACCCTTCTTCGCAAAGGGACATGGGCGGGCGCCGGATGCCACCGGAAACGCTATCAGACGCCCGCCCTTGCCCCGCAGTTTCCGGAAACTAGTACCTCCGAGGTACTAGTTTTTTGCTGCGCGTTTTCGGGAGGAAGCCTCGGTTGTGCCACAGAAGCGCTACGCTCCCCAGATGTGCTGGTGAGATCGCGCCCAGAAACTCCGCCTGTCTTCCGTATCTCTTGCGTGGCTAATGTTGCGTGTGACCGCAGCCTGAGTAGACGAGTAGATGATGGACCAAGGGTCTGATTCAGCGTAAGGCCGTTTCATGTGTGTTCATGTGTAGAGAATGCGAGATCTGGAACCTTGTCATGTAGTTTAGCTGCAAAATGCAGCCATAAAGGGACTATGGACTAAGGCTGTGGTGGTGGTGGGGGGACAGGGAGGGGAATAACACATCTCCAGATAACATTTATCCAATCAGAAATGACCCTCCTCCCGTCGCACCACATCATGCCTTTCTTTTTCCCCATACAGCAGAAATGACCTGTAAAATATTTCTGCAGAGAGAATGATATTGGAAATATCGCCTTCAATCTTATTTTCCCTGTGGACTTAAGAATCAAAATTATGATTTGTCTTGTTTTCTGTAAAAGTATTGTATAGTATATAAAGACTAAGGTGTGAAGTCACTTTAAGAAATACTGGAATGCACTGTCGTGGGAGCTTAAATTGGGCGCTAGGCAAATTTCAGCTGAGGCGCTTGCTAGCAGCTTTCACTTTGACGGCAGGTCAAAGGTAATGGATGTAATGGATGTAAAAGGGTAAAGGTAAAGGTTCCCTTGCTCGAAAGCCAGTCGAGTCCGACTCTAGGGTTGCGGTGCTCATCTCCGTTTCAAAGCCGAAGAGCCAGCGCTGTCCGAAGACGTTTCTGTGGTCATGTGGCCAGCATGACTAAACACCAAGGCGCACGGAACGCTGTTACCTTCCCACCGAAGTGGTACCTATTGATCGACTTGCAATTTCTTGCTTTCGAACTGCTAGGTTGGCAGGATTTTACCTTTACACGCCCATTTTGTAAAAACGTCTGGATACGTATCAACATGATAAATACAACTATAAAATAAAAACTGAAAGAAAAGGTAACTTTTTAGATATTATGACAGAATGACTTTGTTTCTTACAGTGGCTCCCCATTAAAATCAACTGGTGTGGAGAACCTTAGCAGTTTTTTTGTTTTTTTCTAACTTTTGGAGAGAGGTGGTTAAGATGATATCGAACACATTTGCCAGTATGATATATATTTATTGATGTAGTTCTACATATTTACTGTATTTTATTGATTTGATGAAGTCTTTTAGGACACAATGTGGGACACTATACATCCGGGACCTGGTGATCCATCTATACAGATTTGGAACGTTTCACTGGACATTTCTCTCCCTCTCCCTTGTTCAATTGTTTGCACTGTTCCGACAGAGATTGTTGTTATTCATTGTAAAGTGATTTGTACTAAGATATATAGATGTGTATTGCTTTCTAATAAGTAGGAGTCTCACTTAACAACTGTAATTGTGTGTATTTCTACTGGCTTTCCCCCCACCAGAACTTAAAAGCAGCCTGGTGGAGGACATTTTTGATAAGAGGAACAGTATTGGGGAGGTTAAGCAGTACACCTCTCCTCTGTCAGTGTTACAGTCCCAATACATATCAGCTCCCTTGAATGACTGGTTTTTTTGCAGCTAAATAACACTTTGGGGGAATCTAATTACCGGGGATCAATGCAGCCCCATAGCTAACGACTTTTTGCTCGGGGGGGGGCAATGTTTTTCTCGGGGGGCCTGCCTGCCATTATACCTTCAGGGGGGTAGCTACGCGTGGGGGGGGGGAGGTTTGGGAGGGTTGGGGAAGAGGAGGGAGGGGCAGTGGGCGGACCTCTCCAGACAGTGGCTGCCGGAGGGGGTGAGCAAAGGGCCACGGAGGGGCCGGCTGAGCTGCTTGCAAACCGGCCGCCTCCCTTTCCCGCGGCGCTGCGGGCTGGACTCCTTCCCAGGCGCCACGCCGGCTTTCTCGGTGTCCCATGTTTCGTCAGAACCGGGTCACGAGCCCAAGGCTTTAAAGGGCTGGTCCCTGGCAAAGAAGGGAGCTTGTGCCTCCCTCTCTCCTCGAATCCGAAGGGGCCTTCTTCTTCTTCTTTTTAATGGTGATTCAGTTTAGATCTCGCTCGTTCCCCTGCGGGGGTTTGCGAAGGACACCCTGCCTGGCCCGTCTGCACTCTGAGCCGGCACCGTTTACTCGAAAGTCCGTTGATTTTCCATGGATTTCTGGGAGGCTGGCTCCCAAGGAAGCCGCCCACAGTCCGAAAAATGCAGATTATTCCCAAAGGCTCCCCTCCCGCCTGCTCCAGCTGTGGGACCAACCCTAAGCACGGGCTGGCCCAGGTGAAACCCCACTGGTTTCGCAGGGAGGGAGTCTGCCAGCGCCTAGCTGTCCTCTGCTCTTCCCCTGACTGTGCGATGCAGTGATCAATCGGGGGTGAGGGGGCCGGGGGGAGGGAGGGGGGGCTGA
>NW_015169248.1:227840-234998 GCF_001447785.1 Gekko japonicus | reverse complement strand
TACAGCAACCCTATATAAGACATTAGTTGTCATGTCAAGTCATGTTTATTAATACGGTCAAGCGACCAGCCAATAGAATGTTTCCAAGAATAATAATAAAATACACAATAAATACATAAGTACCTAGTAAATACATACATCAAATATATATAAAACCTTTAAACGAATACAGGAACAATACAATATATCATTGAAACACACCAATACAATGCTAATTTATCATCAGATCACTATCTAAGGTATAAGCTTCCTCTTTTTAAGGGCCAGAAAGCAAAATTTTGCCACAGCTAAAGATATCCTCTCTATCCGGTCTTCCAGCAAAAAAGTTATAATCCTTAGTTATTTTATGGTCTTTGCTGCTGATGTAAACATCAGTTGAGTTGGTATACGGAAACCAAGAAAGGAGGAACAGTGGCAGACGCAGCAGTGCTGAAGGCAGGGAGCAGAGGAGCTACCAAGTCCAGGCTTGGTTTAGGGCTCCCAAATCTCACCAAATCGCGGTGGGGGATCTGCATGTCTTTGCAGAATCCGTGCCACGGGGACGGCGAGATGCGTTGCACCGCCATCGCCAGGACATGACGCTACAAGTCGCTCTGGCAACGGGGCTGTTTGGAGTCCCGTTGCCAGAGCGACGCGTAGCATCACATCCTGGCGACGCCGGTGCAACGCGTATTGCTGTCCCCCCGCGGCAGGGATCCTGTGACGACACACAGATCCCCCGCCGTGGCTTGGCAACCCTAGAGCAGGGTCTGGGAGACCCAGCTCTGAATCACCATCTTGCCGTGGAAACTCACTATGTGATGTTGTGCCTGCCACATGCTTTTGGCTCCAACCTCCCTTACAGGGTTGTTCTGAGGATAAAAATGAGGAGACTAGATTGATGTGAGCTGCTTTGGTCCCCACTGCGTGGGAAGGCCAAGTATGACTGAACTGAATAAAAACTAAATATAGTTGAAAATGGGAGGCCGATAAAAGAACTGCTGAGAGGGAGTGAAGGAAGCAGGGAAAACAGAGAGGATATGGGGGTTTCCAGAAGGAGGAAAAGGGGGAAATAATGTGGGGACGGGGATATAGGGGAAAGGGATGTGTTCCTTCATAAGTCCTTGAGGGCTCCCTACCATGACGGTGGACCTGCTTTCTTAAGTAGGGGCTGCCGGGGATGGAGGGAAAGTGGAAGATGGAGGGACAGAAGGAGAGAAGGAAGCAGGATTAGGGGAGAAGCAATGGAGGCGTTCAGAGAAAGGAAAGAGAAAATAGCAGGAGAGGGGGGAATCAGATGCCCCTCACAAGTCTTTGAAGGTTCACACTTGTAGGCAGGGGTCATTTCCTGCAGGAGCGCTCAGGAACGGTGCTCCGGCAGTAAAGAGCCCAGGGGGCGGGCACATGCAACAAGCCCCACCCCCTGCTCCCAGCAGCCCTCAGTCAGAGTAAAAAGCAGCCAGGTAAGTTGCAGAGCTCCCCCCGGCCACCGGTCCAAAAAGTCCAGTGGCACACCTTTAAGACCAAGTCTTATTCAGGTACAAGCTCTCCCTTCTCTGCAAGGACAGATCTGCACGTTCCCCCCCCCCAATAGCTAGCAATCCAAAACAGTCCAGTGGAGCCTGAGCGGTGGGTGTTGCCTTCTGACACACTTCCGGTGATGTCAGGGTGTGTGGCATATGCAAATAAGTTATGCTAATGAGTTATGCTAATAAGCTCCTCCACCACTTTTTCTACGAAATGACCCCTGCTTGTAGGTATCTATTAACCCCAAGCAGTCTGGGCAAGCTGCACCTGAACTAAAAGGCATGAAGAAAAGGCCGCTTAACCCTTTCCCCATAGGTCCCCTTTTGGCTCAGAATCACTCTCCCTCAGCAGCTTTTGCACCCGTGGAAGGAAAGATACAACAGTCCCCTTTCTTTCCCTCCGCAGATGGAAAAGCACCTTGGTGATTTGAGCTGAAAAAAGACCAGACAACACAAATCAGTTTTTTGGGATTTTTTTTTGGGGGGAGGGGAATACAGAGGAAAGAATCATGGGATTTTACAAGATGTAGAAACATGGAAGCATAGAGTTAGGGGGGGGGGCTAGTCCAACCCCCTGCAGAATGCAGGAAATTCACAGCTACCTCCCTCCCCCCACTCCCCGAGTGAGTCCATGCCCAGAGGAAGGCAAAATACCCCCAGGATCCATTGGCCAGTCTTACCTGGAGGAAAATTCCTTCCTGACCCCAAAGTGGCGATTGAATTACCCTGGGCATGTAAGAAAGGGCCACAAGAACTGAGGACTGGCTCATCCCTCCCTGCCCTCCCTACTCATGATCAGCCAGTTTGGTGTAGTGGTTAAGTGCGTGGATTCTAATCTGGGAGAACCGGGTTTGATTCCCCACTCCTCCACTGGCACCTGCAGGATGACCTTGGGCAAGCCGTAGCTCTGATAAGAGCTGTCCTTGAAAAAGAGCAGTTTCTGTCAAGAGCTCTCTCAGCCCCACCCACCTCACAGGGTGTCTGTTGTGGGGAGGGGGGAGAGAAAGGAGTTTGTAAGCCGCTCTGAGACTCCCTTGGGTAGTGAAGGGCGGGGTATAAATCCCAACTCTTCTTCGTCTTCTTCTTCTGCCTAAATTCACATCATCAGCACTGCCGTCAGACGGCCATCTAGACTTTGCTTCGAAACCTCCAAAGAAGGAGAGCCCACCACCTCCCGAGGTAGCCTGTCCCACTGAGGAACTGCTCTGTCAGGAAGTTCTTCCCAATGTTCAGCCAAAAACTCTTGATTTAATTTCAGTACATTCGTTCTGGGGCGACAGAAAACAACCCCGCTCCATCTTCTATGCAATAGTTCTTCAAATACTTGAAGATGGCCACCATTTCACCTCTCAGCCGTCTCCTCTCCAGGCTAAACACCTAGCCTGAGCCAACGTTTTAAGAGAAGGCCTTTCACGACTTGTGTTGACTGAGATTAATGCCTCTTGAAGTTCAGTTCACGCCGGAAGTCTTTTTTGCTCTCACCTCAACGTTAACATTAATACTCGGCATTAGTATTTTTAATACAGGAGTATTTCAGAGTGCAGTATGGCTCTGCTGGTTTGAAAAGCTGTGAATTTTTGAAAAGGTTAATGACGGGTTTTTTTTAAAGAAAAAGTTGGATCAGGTGTGTCACAAATCATGGAACTAATAAATTCTGTCAATGTAGTGTATTCAAAGCTGCCTTGAATGCATGATACGTTGTGAAACGTCTAATTGAAGTGTAATGTAAAGCTTCGTCCTGGGCTAGGATCCAAATCCATCCAATCGTGTTTCCAGCCCAGGAAGCACCTAACCAATCGCTTTCAAGCAAGCTCCCTGAGCAGGAACATCCGTGGTTGGTCCTTATGTGTACAACCTTATTGGTTGATATTTGTACAGTGGGTGTGGCTACATTAGCCGGGAATGTTTAAAAGCAGGACAGCTGCAACGTAAAGACTGTTCTGGCTATCAGATGTTGATCCGTGTGGAGTTGTGTTCGAGTTGAAGAATAAAGTTGTGTTCTTGCTGAATCACTCTCCGACTGCTTTGTTAAGTGAGCGACTTAACAGTCAACATATTGAAAGATTGACGCTGTGCCAGAGTTGGGAGTTTTCAGCGCTGGAAATTGAGTCTGTAGGTGTGGCTTCAATATAAGTCCAGTCTTGAGAAAGGATTGCCGAAAGGTTTGTGTAACCGGTACATCTTCGACTGTTTTGTTTGTATTTTGGACTATAAATATATGTACAAGCAAGAATCTTGTGTTGATATTTTGTTTGGAAGCAGAAGGAGTCAGACGGCCAAACTGGGAGAGTTTACCTTTAAGAAGGGCCTGGCAGAGAAATTGCCTTTTTTTCTCCAGTGTTAAGTGAATGACTGCTATTGTTTTTCACTGGAAGCCCTTGCATATTCACTTGTAAACTTGTGGGACTTTATTGTCTTTGTGGTCACTACTGTGGTTAAACATGGCTGAATGGCGTGAGAAATTCCCCTTCTCCTCTATGGAAAGAGAACGTATTTTGGGATCCTTGCCACCTATTGTGAATCCACAGAATGCTGATATCCATGTGGACTGGTCTCAATGTTGATGAAAAGGAAAATGAGATTAACCCTGCCTGCATGTTTTCTCTCTGATTATTGTAAATCACAGGTGATCCCTAGAGGTCTCTGCATTCAGACGTCCCCAGCAATATTTGGGAACGATGAAGATTTCAGATGCAAATGGGTTGCTATTATGAATCAATGTTCTACTGATCTAATGCTCCTGTTGATTGATAAAACATATGGAACTCAGCGGATTTCTGCTCGCTTCGTTTTTCTTCTTCCGGTGTCTCATTCCTAACAATTCATGGCGGTGGTAGAAAATCCTGTCAAGTTGCAGCCAACTTATGGAGGCTCTGTAGGTCCCCCCCCCCACAAGGCAATAGACAAACAGAGGTGGTTTGCCATTGCCTGTCTCTGTATAGCAATCCCGGACTTCCTCGGCGGGGTCCCATCCCAGTACTAAACTGTGCGACCCTGCTTAGCTTCCGGGATCTGACAAGACCGGTCTAGACTGGGCTATCCAGGTCAGGGTAACAATTAATGGGCATCTTTAATTCTTTACTTCTGGGCCCTAAGGAGGCCAGGTTGGCCACAATGAGGACCAGGGCTTTTTCTGTGGTGACCCCTCACTAGTGGAACAAACTCACGGATGACATCAGAGCCCTGTGGGACCTTTTGCGGTTCCGCGGGGCCTGTAAAATGGAGCTCTTCTGCCAGGCTTCCAAGTAGGGTGCCGCCTTGACATTATGGCCCTGGCCCTAACATCAACATCAACATCATCACCAACCTGGCCTTAACATTAACATCACCACCAGCTGGATGATTAACAGCCTGGCAAGAGCTTGGAGCCATTCAAACGATGACAGAATGTTGCCATTTTGTATTATAGTTATGTTGCGCAACTATGATTTTATATTGCATTCTTAACCTAACGTTGTTTTAGTCAGGGGTCATTTCGTAGGAAAAGAGGTGCAGGAGCTCATTAGCATAACTTATTTGCATATGCCACCCCCCTGACATCACCGGAAGTGTGTCAGAAGGCAACACCCACCGCTCAGGCTCCAGTGGACTGTTTTGGATTGCTAGCTATGGGGGGGGGGCATGTGCAGATCTGCCCTCACAGAGGAGGGAGAGCTTGTACCTGAAGGTGGGCTGGGGGGGGGCTCTGCAACTTACCTGGCTGCTTCTTGCTCCTCGTGGCCCAACTGAGGGCTGCTGGGAGCAGGGGGTGGGGCTTGTTGCATGTGCCCGCCCCCTGGGCTCCTTACTGCTGGAACCCCGCTCCTGTGCGCTCCCACAGGAAATGACCCCTGGTTTTAGTATATAGTGGAGTGTTAATCTACACATTTATATATATGTTGTTAGTTGCCCTGAGCACGCCACAGCGGGGAGGGTGGGATATAAATTTGATAATATAAAATACTATAGAGTTTTGCCCCAAAGCCAGAGCATCGCCCCCCCCCCCCAATGTCTCCAACATGCCCATGTCACTTCCGAGTCACGTAGGGACGTCACAATCATTTCCACCATTCCTCCCTTTTGGAGGGGTAATTCCCCCCTGCTAGCTAGCTGGCCGGCAGCGGAGAGGTGGGGGTGAAAGCAGGAGACCCTCCGGGGTCTGGCATCCCTTCCCAGAGAACATTGTCTCACCATTTCGACTTCTGGTGACAGCAACCACCAAGTCATCCAGTTGACTTCTCAAAGTGGCCACTTCAGATTCAAGGCGCTGAAGTTCTAAAAACAAAACAAAACAGAGCAATATAGTCATTTCTGTGACTTTGCTTCAAAACAGAAACCAGAAAAGCAGGACAGCTGGCAAGACCATCCAGGGCCAGCCCCAGGTTTTTTTGCACACTAGGCGAGGATACCTTCTGGTGCCCCCCCCGTGCACCCCCCAATTTTCAAACATAAATGCATTTTAGGAAGAATGAACAACACAAGATCTGAATGGTTGTGAGGTCGGTGGGGCTGAGAGAGCTCTTTCGAGGACTGCCTTTGAGAGAACAGCTCTGAGAGAACTTGTGACTGAACCAAGGCCACGCCAGCAGCTGCATGTAGAGGAGGAGTGGGGGAATCCAACCCGGGTCACCCAGATTAGAGTCTACGCTCCTAACCACTAATTCCTGGGGGTGGGGAGCCCAGTGGCTCCTGCTCCTCCAAGAGGAGGACGGCTGCGCTTCTGAGCGCACTGAAAGACCCAGTGGCATGCGGCAGTCACCCTGACCCACCCGGTCAAGAAAGTTGCAGGGCTTTTGGTGGGGGGGGGCTATTGGTGGGGGGGCCGGGTGCCAGTTTGGTGCCCCAAAGGGCCGGCGCGCTCTAGGCGAGCCGGCCCTGAGACCATCACCCCAAAAGTCACAACCACCAAGTCATTTTTTTGGAAAAGAAGGTGCTTTAATACAAGAGCATAATATCAGAAATCTATGGTAAAAATATTAAAACAAATTGCTGGGCCCATTTCTCTTCTATAATGACTGCCTCGGTCTACCAAGGGGCCCTGTGTACATGCAACCAACTTCTCATGCCCCTGTCTCTATGTAGCTGGCAAATCATATCCAGTTCTCCAGCCTAATTAATTTTATTTGGTCATTGACAAAATTAATACCTTGCCTTTCTGCCCTGATCAGGGCTACCCTTTCCCCTGTGTGTGGGAAGTACTGTCAAGTCGCAGCCTCCTTATGGCCACCCCAGCAAGGGGCTTCCGAGGCAAGAGAGAAGCAGAGGTGGTTGGCCATGGCCTTCCTCTGCAGAGTCTTCCTTGGTCATCTCTTTTGAGATCTGACAATATCGGGCTATCCCATGCCGCCTTACCTTCTTAGACACTGTATGGAAGAACAGAATTCCCAACAACCAGCTGTTCAAGAAAGGGAGCAAAGTCCCATCCTTCTCTATCAACTGACTGGTGAAATTCCAGGGCGCCCCCCCCCCCAGTTATGCCTATATCATCCTAGGCTCAGGCTGCTGTGTGTGTGTGTCCTGTTGTGTCAGAGATAATAACCCAAATCCTCAAACATGGGTGAAATCCTAAACAGATGTAAAGTAAAGGTAAAGGTTTCCCTTGCTCAAAATCCAGTCGCATCCGACTCTAGGGGGCGGTGCTCATCTCCGTTTCCAAGCCAAAGAGCCAGGGCTG
>NW_015169248.1:207790-226452 GCF_001447785.1 Gekko japonicus | reverse complement strand
ATGCCTATATCGTCCTAGGCTCAGGCTGCTGTGTGTGTGTGTCCTGTTGTGTCAGAGATAATAACCCAAATCCTCAAACATGGGTGAAATCCTAAACAGATGTAAAGTAAAGGTAAAGGTTTCCCTTGCTCAAAACCCAGTCGAATCCGACTATAGGGGGCGGTGCTCATCTCCGTTTCCAAGCCAAAGATGTCCGAAGACATCTCCGTGGTCATGTGGCCGGCATGACTAAACACCGAGGCACATGGAACGCTATTACCGTCCCACCAAAGTGGTTTTTCATTGAACGTGCACTATTCTGAGGGCAGTAATTAGTCTGATTTACCTTTTAGATATTAAAATTCATGGTATGATTCTTCTCTTACAGATTTTGTAGTTCCGTGTCCCTTATGTTTATCTATTGATAGCTAACTTGCAGTAAAAAGGTAAAGGTAAAGGTTCCCTTGCTTGAAAGCCAGTCGAGTCCGACTCTAGGGTTGCGGTGCTCATCTCCGTTTCAAAGCCAAAGAGCCAGCGCTGTCCGAAGACGTTTCTGTGGTCATGTGGCCAGCATGACTAAGCACCAAGGCACACGGAACGCTGTTACCTTCGTGGCACACTCGGGTCTCGAACTGCTGAACTACCAACCTTTCACAGCCTGCAGTTCAGCGTCTTAACCACTTGAGCCACCGCAGCTCCTAACCACTGCTGTACAGCCTTCTAAATATATTGATTCACTGACCTGGATGGACCAGGCAAGCTTGATCTTGTCAGATTTCAGTAGCTAAGCAGGGTCAGCTCTGGTTGGTACTTGGATGGAAGACCTCCAAGGAAGTCCAGGGTTGCTATGCACAGGCAGGCAATAGCAAACCACCTGTTTGTCTCTTACCTTGAAAACCATATGGAGTAGCTATAAGTTAGCTGCAACTCAATTGGCACTTTCCACCACCAGATCTATTGACATCAGTGGGCTTAGGTAAAGGTAAAGGTTTTCCTTGCTCGGAAGTCAGTCAAATCCGACTCTAAGGGTGTGGTGCTCATCTCCATTTCCAAGCCAAAGAGCCAGCACTGTCTGAAGACATTACCATGGCCATGTGGCCGGCATGACTAGACGCCGAGGCACACGAAACGCTGTTACCTGCCCACCAAAGTGGTACCTGTTTATCAACTTGCAATTTCTTGCTTTCGAACTGCTAGGTTGGCAGGAGCTGGGGCCAAGAGATGGGCGCTCACTCCATCATGCGGCACTCGGGTCTTGAACTGCTGAACTACCGACCTTCCGGTCTGCATTCAGCATCTTAAAAGAGTGTAATTCTACCAAGGAATGGCACTGTTGGAAACTCGTTGCCCATATTCTGATTGCCATGGTTGCCTCCATACTGGCTTGGGGGCTGTGTAAAAGATTTTGTCCCTCTGTCTCTTCTAATAACATATTTAGCATCCCATGGAAGTGACTCCAAGAATTAAGCTGTTGTGGAATCACAAAGGCAGAAGTCTTCATGCACGTTTCAAGTGTAGAAAGCAGCTGTCCTATTGTCTATCCCACCATTCCTCTGAGGAACTCAGGCTGTTTGACATGGTGGCATTTTCCCCCAAATCATACTTAGTATAAATATGCCCTCTTGTGAGAAAACACAGTTACAACCACAAGAAAAGCAATATTAGGCGAGGACCAGTGAAATTCAGATGACTGTAATTTGGGCCACTACAAGGTAAAGTAAAAGTAAAGGTTCCCTTGCTCGAAAGCCAGTCGAGTCCGACTCTAGGGTTGCGGTGCTCATCTCCGTTTCAAAGCCGAAGAGCCAGTGCTGTCCGAAGACATTTCCATGGTCATGTGGCCGGCATGACTAAACACCAAGGCGCACGGTACAACCATGGAAATGTTAACCTGAACTTTGGGCATATTTCTTCCTGAAAGTTTATGACATCCCATCTTGGTCTCCTCAGTTTTCAGTGTTATTTACCATCTTGGATACAACTAAAGCTCATTGGTCCGAAGATGTATGAAAAAGCTCTCACCTCTGCCTCCATGGTCTCCCTTTGGCCCTCTTTCACCTGCTGGCCCCGGGTTCCCCGGAGGCCCTGGAGGTCCGGCTTTCCCCGGGGGTCCTTGGACTCCTTGTATTCCTGCCGATCCAGGTGAACAATAAGATAACAAATGTTAGTTTGCGCTAACGAAGACTCGGACAGTGATTCAGCAAGTGATTTCAGCTTTATTGGAAGTAGCGAACAAACACTTAACGCATGTAGAAAAACCAGAACAAACAACATCGGAGCTAGGCTCCTATTTAAACATACTGGGCTAATATAGCCCCTCCCATTATATGCAATAACAACCAATTAGATTGCAGGGATAATGACAAATCAGCGTTCTTCCTGCTCGGGGAACAGTTCATCTGTGATTGGTCGCTGTTTTGAAGCGACCAATAGTTTCTCAGTACTATTGAATCCTCTGCTGGCTTGAAGCTTAACATGGGCGTTCAATGAGGTGATTCATTGTTCTGTCAGTACATAACAACAAAGAGATGATATGAAGATACGAAGGACTACAAAAAGTAATTGAATACCGATCAAAATCCAAGTACCTCAGCCAGATACTATGGCTGTCACACACTCCTAATTCAGTACGAAAAGGAAACATTTGGGAACAAGGAGGATGGATTCAGGATGTGCTATGAGCTTATTTTATGGAAAGTAGTATATAAATGAATGAATATGAATGCCTATATATTTTTTAATGTATGTATGAAACACACACGTGTGTATTAAGTGCTGGCAAGCCCTTTCCAACTTATGGCGACCCTATGAATTAATGTCCTCCAAACAGCCTGGCTCAGGCCTTGAAAACTGCAAACTTCCGTGACGGAGTCAATCAATTTCATGGTGGGCCTTCCTCTTTTCCTGCCACCTTCAACTTTTCCTAGCATCTCATCTTCTCATAATGTGACCAAAGTATAATAGCCTCAGTTTAGTCATTTGAGCTTCTAGGGAGAATTTGGGCATAATTTGATCTAGAAACCACTTATTGGTCTTTCTGGTGGTCCACGGTATTTGTAAAACTTTCCTCCACCACCACATTTCAAATGAATCAGTTTTCTTCTTGTCAGTTTTCTTCATACACACTTAGGGACAATCTGGTAATATGAGCCCCTCAACCTATTTGGCTGAGAAAATGCCTTCAGTTAGTAAAGATTGACCACAGGGTGGAAGGCAAGATCAGAATCACAAAATCCAATTTCCTTGCTCTTTTCACTTGGGGATATTTTTCAACTGGTTTGCCTGGTTGTTGGGTTTCCCCCTCCCTTTTGGACCTTTGGCCTCAGAAGGACCTTTTCCACCTCTCGGTTTACAGCTCTTTTTGCTCACAGGACTCTTAGCCTGGAGGCTACCTTTCCTCAGTATCCATGATATTCAGACAATTCTGCCTCACACAAATGGGTATACTTCTCTGCGTAACTCTGTTTACTTATATTCACATACTTCCTTATTTCAAAAAGGGTGAACCTGACATAGATGCAGTGTTGCTGTGAGGAAGGATATCCTTTTTTTAATTTTATTTTTCCATTTTCCATTCACATAACTAAAGAAATGTATAGTAGTTGTATTATACATTTTTAAACACAAAATTCATCTTTTGATCATACATCAAGTATCAAATACTAGCATTTTCATTCTTTATTGTCTAGTTTT
This sequence comes from Gekko japonicus, assembly GCF_001447785.1. NCBI lineage: Eukaryota > Metazoa > Chordata > Lepidosauria > Squamata > Gekkonidae > Gekko > Gekko japonicus. The sequence goes on along the minus strand of NW_015169248.1, from coordinate 222,783 downwards.
TCCTATCTTTAGCCAGTCGTATACTATTCCCCATCTATCCCAAAAAGTCTCTTTTGGTTTATTTTGTAAATTGATATTCAACTTATCCATCTCTGCTACTTCTAAGATTTTATATTTCAATTCTCTTATGGATGGTAAACTTTCTGATTTCCATCTCTTAGCTATGAGTATTCTAGCTGCTGTTAGTGTGTATATTATTATGTGCACATGCTCTTTGATTGTATCCGGTAACATATTTAGTAAACACATTTCTGGTGTTAATGGTATATTAATTTTTAATATCCTTAGAAATATTTTTTGTATTTTTTTGCCAGAAATTTCGAATTTTAACACAATTCCACCATATGTGAAGGTATGAACCTGTATTCCCTCTGCATCTCCAACATGTTTTGGATGTTCTTGGGTAACACTTTGCAATTTTTACCGGTGTCCAGTGCCATCTATATAGCATTTGATAAATGTTTTCCTTGTATGGAATTGCTCTCAAGTATTTTATTGTTTTTCAAGTCTTTGCCCATTTCTCTATTTCAATTGTATGCCCAATCTCTTTTTCCCACGCAGTCATATATGTTTTTACCATTTCTTCTTGATATAGATCCTCCATAATTTTTTAATAGAATTTCTGGATTAATTTATCGCTTGGCGATAGCCAGATTTTATCAATCTCATTTAAGCTCGTATAAAATCCTCTTTGTTTATCCTCCATATACCTTACTTTTAGTATATTTTTCCCACCAAGGTAAGGTTATATTTTGTCATATTAATAGCTCATCAGACTTCAGCTCTCTTTTTTCATTTAGCAGTTTGCCATAACTATGTTTCTTTCCCCCCATTATTATTGATGGCTTAGCAAAAGCCTCAAACGGTGATACCCACAAAGGCACTTTAGTATAGTTTTTGTCTTTTACTATATTCCAGACTTTAATGAGCGAACTTCTAATGATATGTGTATGGAAGTTTGAGTGGATTTTGTCCTTCCCATACCATAGATAAGCGTGCCAACCCATTGCTAAGTCGCAGCCCTCTAAAGCTAATGCTCTTACATCTTCCAGTAGAGCCCATTCCTTGATCCATGTCATAACAGCTGCATAATAATATGATTGCCAATTTGAAAAATCAAAGCCTCCCGTCTTTTTATTTCCTTGAAGATCTTTAATTTTAATCCTTGGTTTTTTGGATTGCCATATGAATTTTCCTACAGTTCTCTCCAGGTCTTTGAAGTATTGATAACTATTGGAAGATTTTGGGCCAGGAAAAGGAATCTTGGTAGTATATTCATTTTAATCGTCACTATTCTACCCAATAGTGACAGATATATTTTATCCCAACGCTTGAAGTCTTCCTTTATCTCTTTTAAAAGAAGCAAGTAGTTGTCTTCATATAATGTCGCTGTTTTATTCGACACCCAAATTCCTAAATATTTGGCTTTCTGCACTATTTCCAGTAGTCATGCATGGCTGCGAGAGTTGGACTATAAGGAAGGCCGAGCGCCGAAGAATAGATTCTTTTGAACTATGGTGCTGGAGAAGACTCTTGAGAGTACCTTGGACTGCAAGAAGAACAAATCAGTCAATCCTCAAAGAAATCAACCCTGACTGTTCCCTGGAAGGCCAGAGAATGAAACTGAAGCTCAAATACTTTGGCGCCCAAAGGAGAAGGGAGCACTCACTGGAGAAGACCCTGATGCTGGAAAAGATTGAAGGTCAAAGAAGACGGGGACGGCAAGGATGAGATGGTTAGACAGTGTCATAGATGCAACGAACATGAAATTGAGCAAACTTCAGAGGACGGCGGAAGACATGAAGGCCTGGCGGGATCTGGTCCATGGGGTCGCGAAGAGTCGGACTCGACTGTGCGACTGAACAACAACAACAACTATTTCCAACTGAGCAATTTCTTTTATTCTTTGTATTAGATTTTTTGGGCAATTTTTAACTATAGCTTTTGTTTTTTGAAAATTAATTCTAAAACCTGCTAGATTACCGAATTCTTGGATATCATTTATTAGGTGAATTAGAGAGTGTTCTGGTTATTCTACTATAAAGATTATGTCGTCTGCAAAAGCTTGCAGTTTGAACACCTCTCCTTTTACTTTCAATCCTTTTATCGTATCATTACCTCTTATTCTATCCGCCAGCGATTCTATGGTAAATATAAACAGTAAAGGCGATAAGGGGCATCCTTGCCTGGTACCTTTTTGCATCTGTATACTTTGGGTAGTTTCTCCATTTACTAGAATTTTTGCGCTTTGATTGTTGTATATGGATTTTATCATTGTGTAAAAATTATCCCCACATTCCCATAGTAAAAGCTTTTGTAACATATACAACCAGTTAATGTTATCAAAAGCTTTCTCTGCGTCTAAGAGTACTAAGGACATTGGTTTCCCAGGATGTAGTTCATAATATTCTAATACATTAATTATGTTCCTGATATTATTTTGTATTCGCCTTTTTGGCAGAAATCCTGATTGATCTTTATGTATTGTATGTACTAATATCCTTTTCATTCTATTAGCCAAAATTTTTGCAAAGAGTTTATAGTCTGCATTTAATAGTGATATTGGTCTGTAGTTTCTTATTTCTTCTTCATTGGAGTTCGGTTTGTGAATCAGTGTTATTAAAGCTTCATTCCACGAGATAGGAAGTTTATTTCTATTTGGGATATTTTGTAACAGGTCTTTAAATGGTTCTATTACCTGATCCTCAAATACCTGATAGAACTCTATGGGGATACCGTCTGGTCCTGGAGATTTTTTTTCTTCCCACTTTTTATTGCTTCTATTATTTCACAAGTTGTTATTGGGTCATTTAATATAGCTATTTGTTCTTTATCAAATTTCTTCCTTTCCCACTTCTCTTGGTACTCCCGTACCTCTTGACTTGATATTTCTGCTGACTGATACAACTTTTTATAAAATTTCTCTACTATTTCTTTAAGATCTCTTTGTTATTTCTAAAGGGGTGAACCTGACATAGATGCAGTGCTGCTGTGAGGAAGGATATCCTGAGAGATAAAGATTATCTTTTTTCAGCTTGTATGCTAACCATCTTGTTGGTTTATTAGCATTTTCAAAGTAATACAATTTAGTCATTTCTACTTTTTTAGCCACCTCTTGGGTTATAAGCAGATTAAGTTGGTGCTGTAACTTTTTAAATTTCATTCTTTTATCATCTGTAGTGTAATTATTCTTTTTTATTCTATCTTCTTTGAGGAAGGATATCCTGAGAGATAAAGATTCAAGGCCACCGACTGAACTCCATGAATGAGTATCCAAGCCTCACAGTCCACTCTCTGCCCACTCGGACCATTGATACTACACTGGCTAACATCCAGGGGTCATTTCCTGCCGGAGCACCCAAGCCCAGGCCTGCGCCCCCCCCGCCCGCGGAGAGATTCAGGGAGGGGGGATTTAAATGCCTGGCTTCTCTGCCCGATCTTTTCCAGGTGCCTTAACTCATTTTAAACATGCCTGCCCTTTGTCAGGGGGTGTGGCATATGCAAATGAGGTGCAAATGAGCTCCTGCACCTCTTTTTCTAGGAAATGACCCCTGCTAACATCTAAAAGAGCTTTCACTTGTGCCATGGTAAAGCCCCATCATTTTCGTTTATTGTTTTAAAAACTGTATATGTCTGGCATGAAGGCAACAGCTTTTCCTGAGAGCTACTGGAATGTTAAGGATTTGCTGTTCTGTGAAGATGGCATGACAGGAACAGAAGTCAGCGGACTTTTAACTTCAGATCATTTCTTACGAATGATTAGCTGTTATTCCCCCACCCCAATCTAAAAGAGCTTTCACTTGTGCCATGGTAAAGCCCCATCATTTTTGTTTATTGTTTTCAAAACTGTATATGTCTGGCATGAAGGCAACAGCTTTTCCTGAGAGCTACTGGGATGTTAAGGATTTGCTGTTCTGTGAAGATGATTCGACAGGGGACTGGCATGACAGGAACAGAAGTAAGCGGACTATGAACTTCAGATCATTTCTTATGAATGATTAGCTGTTATTCCCCCACCCCACCCCAATTCTTAATAAGGGACAACAGCTTGTTTCATCTGGTGCCATGAATCTGCCCTAGATCACTGTACTGTACCTTTTCTTTTAGGAATGAGTGACCCCCCTCCCAAGGCCAAATTTGGCCCTCTGTGGAATACCATCTGGCCCTCAAATTACCAGCTGAGAAGCAAGAAGGGTATTTGGCAGACGTTACAGGTTAGAACTCTGCCAGGACGGGGGTGCTGAAGTCCAGTTTGTAGAGAGGGGGCCAAACAATCGATGTCCTAGCTCAGATTTCATTCCATTTCTATGTCGTGCTCTCGGTCAAATTGAGTTGGGAGCCGGCATCCAAAATAAATACAACAAAGAAGTGAAAATCACCAACAACAGAATATAGACACGGATAAAGCAGTGAATGTGATCACACGGAGCGGCCTTATACTGAATCAGACTGTCAGTCCATGAAGACCAGTGTTATCCGTGGCTCTCCAAGGTCTCAAGCAGAGGTCTTTCACATCGTTTCCCCAGGTTCAGTCCTCTGCATCTCCAAATAAAAGGACCAGGCAGTAGCTGCTAAAGAAGCAGTGGCCTGGTTCTTTTATTTGGAGATGCAGAGGACTGAACTTGGGAAAGTCGGCATGCCAAACAGACACTCTGCCCCTCAGCCACAGTCTTTCCCTCCAATCTGATCACAGCATAAGGTAATTGAATCAAGAGTTTGCAGAATCCTAAAGTTGCCTTCAACCTCCTCAGAGTGACGTTCTGATGAATCGTCCAAATCTAAAAGACCTTCCTGATAAGGGTCATTTGTCTGTATTTGAGCAACACTTTACAAAGAAGAAGAGGAGGAGGAAGAGGAGGAGGCGGAGGAGGAGATTGGATTTATACCCTGCCCTTCACTTGGAGTCTCAGAGCAGCTTACAAAGTCCTTTCTCTTCCCCTCCCCACAACAGACACCCTGTGAGGCAGGTGGGGCTGAGAGAGCTCTTTCAAGAACTGCCCTTTCAAGGACAGCTCTTGTCAGAACTATGGCTTGCCCAAGGTCATCGAGCAGCTGCAAGTGGAGGAGTGGGGAATCAAACCCCGTTGTCCCAGATTAGAGTCCATGCACTTAACCACTACACCAAACTGACTGTTACTATGTTGACCAATGAATAGGGATGCCAAACCCCCCGGTGGGGGTGGGGGTCTCCCAATTTCATTCCTCACCTCTTTGTCACTGGCTAACTGGCTGGCAGGGGGAATCACCCCCCCCACACACACACACAAAGGGGAGGAACACCGAAAATTAACATGACGTTCCTGTGTGACCCAGAAGTGAATGATTATGTCAGTTACAGTCATATAGGCACATTGCGTTAGTTTCCAGCATTCCTCCTCACTCCCGGTAAGTGTACCCCCATCCCCGCCAGCTGTTCCGAGGGACTTGGCAACTCTACCCATGTAATACATCCCTGATAAGAACCACGGTTACTGTACCTCGATCACCCTTTTCTCCTGAGAATCCCGGGATCAGAGGGCAGGTATTGGGTCTTTCGTCACATCTGCATTCATCGGGTCTTGACCCCCATGAAGATACTGCCAAGAACAGAAGGCCAAAAGTACGAAGAAAAGCCATTCAGGCAAGTCGAGTTGAAGAGAGCCTTAAAAGCAGGACAGATGCACAGTCATGCCAAGAACAATTCCAAATGTTACCCAAGTAATGATATGTTAGAAGAAGGAGGATATTGCATTTGTACCCCGCCCTTCACTACCCAAAGGTGTCTCAGAGCGGCTTACAAACTCCTTTCCCTTCCCCTCCCCACAACAGACACCCTGTGAGGTAGGTGGGGCTGAGAGAGCTCTTGACAGAAACTGCTCTTCTTCAAGAACAGCTCTTATCAGAACTATGGCTTGCCCAAGGTCATCCAGCAGGTGCAAGTGGAGGAGTGGGGAATCAAACCCGACTCTCTTAGATTAGAGTCTGTGCACTTAACCACTACACCAAACTGGCAAGAAGAAGAAGAAGAGGAGGAGGAGGAGGAGGAGGAGGAGATTGGATTTATACTCTGCCCTTCACTTGGAGTCTCAGAGCGGCTTACAAACTCCTTTCCCTTCCCCTCCCCACAACAGACACCCTGTGAGGTAGGTAGGGCTGGGGAGCTCTGACAGAAACTGCTCTTTTTCAAGAACAGCTCTTGTCAGAACTACGGCTTGCCCAAGGTCATCCAGCCAGGTGCAAGTGGAGGAGTGGGGAATCAAACCTGGTTCTCCCAGATTAGAGTCCGCGCACTTAACCACTACACCAAACTGGCTCTTCAGCACATCAATGGAAAAGTGAGATAGAAATGGCAGGGTGGGGTTGTGGCTCAGTGATAGAGCATCAGCTTGGCCTTCAGAGGGCCCCAGGTTCAATCTCCAGTTGAAAGGCTTAAGTAGCAAGTGATGTGAAATCCGTCTCCCTCAGACCCTGGCGAGCCACTGTCCGTCTAAGCGGACAAATACTGACCATCATGGACCAATGGTCTGATTCAGTGTTAAGACAGCTTCATGTGTTCAAATTAACTATGTGATTCTGGATGTACAACACAGAATTTGAATACATGAACCTACCTTATATTTTGCCAGGTCTATCAATGTCCACTAGGACTGGTGGCAGCTCTCTGGGGCCTTAAGTGAAGGTCTTTTTCTGCTGCCTGTTCCTTTTAACTGGGGTGCTGGAGATTTAATCTGTGACCTTCTTTCACTGAGTCACACCCCCACCCCATCTAGTTTCTGTAAGAGGCTGACATGAATTAGGAAGCCCCCATGCCACATCTGACCTATGAATTCACTAGCAGCCTTAGTCAAACTACCTCAGTCCTCAGATATGGAATACAGCACTGGTAATACTGATCTACCTTAAAGAGTTGTGGTAAAAGTTATAACAAAATATCTGAAGCACTTTGAGCCCTTGGGAGATGTTACATAAATATTTATTAAAATCTGATATCAGGTAAAGGTAAAGTTCCCCTTGCTCGAAAGCCAGTCGAATCCGACTCTAGGGTTGCAGTGCTCATCTCTGTTTCAAAGCCGAAGAGCCAGCGCTGTCCGAAGATGTTTCCGTGGTCATGTGGCCGGCATGACTAAACACCAAGGTGCACGGAACGCTGTTACCTTCCCACTGAAGCGGTACCTATTTATCTATTTGCAATTTCTTGCTTTCGAACTGCTAGGTTGGCAGGAGCTGGAACTAGAGACGGGAGCTCACTCCGTCATGCGGCACACTCGGGTCTCGAACTGCTGAACGACCGACCTACCACAGCCTGCAGTTCAGCGTCTTAACCACTTGAGCCACCACAGCTCATATCAGACAGACCTCCAAAAGCAATACTGTGGGGATCAAACAATGTACACTGTGGGCCAACTCAAGGATAGGGTAGATGTTTTCTGCAAACCTGGTAGAACCTCCACATTTGTAGAAAAATCTTAAGTTTAAAAGGCGGGTAAATAAAAACATGAAATAGAGATGCCAAGATCTTGTGAGACTAGTTCATGTAATCGTATCAGCCATTTTGTACTGCCCAGGCAGTGACGTCACTGCTGGCTGCATTGCCTAGGGAAACTAAAATGGCTGTCAAGATTTTATGAGGTAGTCTCACGGTATTTCAGCCATTTGTTCCAGACCTGAATTAAGACATGCCAATGCCCTAACCTATGTTGAGTTTAAAAGGCCCCAAAGCATTACTCAAAAGGTTAACAACCAAAAGATTATTTGGTAATTTTTAGTCATCTTTTTGTCTTTAGAGGGCTCCCATAATCTGAGGCCCTAAAGTGTTGCTCGCTTCGTTTGTATCTTAATCGAACTCTGATTCCATTATGAAGCTGAGGCGGGGTGGGGGGGTAGGACAGGGCAAAGTATGAAGAGGATGGGGAGGAGCAGAGCCAGAGTGGAGGCGAGGGGAGGGGAACTGAGGTTCCCAGACCCCCTGATTTGCTTGGGGTTACCTGCTTTTTGGAGGGTTCTACCCTCCACCTGGCCAGTTGGCTGGTGGGGGAAGAGGGAGCTCTGACAGAAACTGCTCTTTTTCAAGAACAGCTCTTGTCAGAACTATGGCTTGCCCAAGGTCATCCAGCCAGGTACAAGTGGAGGAGTGGGGAATCAAACCCGGTTCTCCCAGATTAGGGTCTGCGCACTTAACCACTACACCAAACTGGCTCTTCAGCACATCAATGGAAAAGTGAGATAGAAATGGCAGGGTGGGGCCCTGGCTCAGTGATAGAGCATCTGCTTGGCCTTCAGAGGGCCCCAGGTTCAATCTCCAGTTGAAAGGCTTAAGTAGCAAGTGATGTGAAAGGCTTAAGTAGCAAGCCACTGTCAGTCTGAGCGGACAAATACTGACTGTTGTATATATGATTTGCTTGGGGTTACCTGGTTTTTGGGGGGTTCTACCCTCCACCTGCCCAGTTGGCTGGTGGGGGAAGCCCCGCCCCCAAGCCCCAACACTCACAGCCACTCCTCTCCCTTCTGTCTTGAGAGAGAGAAGGGAGAGGGGCAGCTGTGGATCATGGGTCTGATCTCCGAGCATGGGTGGGCAGGGCCCTCTGGCTGCAGGCACTTAAATGGACCCCTTTAAGTGCTCAAAGCCGACAAGACAGGGCCCTGTGCGCTCGATCTCCGAGTGACAGGGGTCATTTCCTGTAGGAGCGCATCGGAGCGGAGCTCCGGCAGTAAGGAGCCCAGGGGGTGGGCACATGCAACAAGCCCTGCCCCCTGCTCCCAGCAGCCCTCAGTCGGGCCACAAGGCGCAAGAAGCAGCCAGGGAAGGTGTAGAGCACCCCCATCCCACCTTCAGGTACAAACTCTCCCTCCTCTGTGAGGGCAGATCTGCGCGTTTCCCCCCCATAGCTAGCAATCCAAAACAGTCCAGTGGCACCTTTAAGACCAAGTTTTATTCAGGTACAAGCTCTCCCTCCTCTGTGAGGACAGATCTGTACGTTCCCCCCCCCCCCCCACAATAGCTAGCAATCCAAAACAGTCCAGTGGAGCCTGAGCGGTGGGTGTTGCCTTCTGACACACTTCCGGTGATGTCAGGGGGTGTGGCATATGCAAACAAGCTGTACTAATGAGTTATGCTAATGAGCTACTGCACCTCTTTTTCTATGAAATGACCCCTGCCGAGAGACATTGCCGCTTGGAGATCAGGTGTGCAGGGCCCTCCGGCTGCAGGCACTAAAAAGGGACCCCTTTAAGTGTACGCAGCAGGCGGGACCGTCCCTGCGGGGGTGGACCCGGAACATCTCCAACTTGACATCATCACATTGAGGACGCCCCGCACCCTCCGGGAATGCCCCCCCAAATTCCCCCACTGGAGACGAAGACAGACCTGGCAACCCGAAGGGGAACTGAGTAGAACAGGAAAGACAGAGAGAGGATGGAAGGAAGGAAATTCCTTCCCCTTATAGTTGCCCCACTCCTAGTATGTTTAAAGTGCTGCCAAGTTGCAGCTGATTTGTTGGGACCCCAGTAAGTAGCTTTTCAAGGAAAGTGAAAAGCAGAGGTGGTTGGCCATTGCCTTCAGCAGCAGAGTCTCCCTTGGTGGTCTCCCATCCAAGTACCCGCCCTGCTTAGCTTCCGAGATCTGACCAGACCGGGCTATCCTATGCAGCCTTCCTCCCCACCCACCCCCAGGCCCAATACCAGCAACCATAATATGTCAGCGTCAATGTTCCCTCTAAGCTGTGGAGTCTTGTGAGCAAAGATTCTACTTTGTGAGCTACTAGCATTAAGGTTGTGAGCAGGCGATTTTGGCTACTGCCTAAATTAGTTTGCTCTGGAGCCATCCCTTCCTGAGCTGAGACAAAAATGTGTGAGCTGGAGGCTAAAAAACTGTGAGCTGGCTCACACTGACTCAGCTTAGAGGGAACACTGGTCAGCGTTCACCTTCACATATGAAAACAAAGGATGTCGACAAACTGACAGCATCAGCAGGAGGTCCGGATCAATGCACAACTAATCTCCATTTGCAGAATCGACTGCCAACGTTGTGCGCACTGGTGGGTTAATGTGCATATAAAGGTAAAGGTAAAGGTCTCCCTTGCTCGAAAGCCAGTCGAATCCGACTCTAGGGTTGCGGTGCTCATCTCCGTTTCAAAGCCGAAGAGCCAGCGCTGTCTGAAGACGTTTCCGTGGTCATGTGGCCGGCATGACTAAACACCAAGGTGCACGGAACGCTGTTACCTTCCCACTGAAGTGGTCCCTATTTATCTACTTGCAATTTCTTGCTTTCGAACTGCTAGGTTGGCAGGAGCTGGAACTAGAGACGGGAGCTCACTCTGTCATGCGGCACCCGGGTCTCAAACTCCTGAACTACCGACCTTCCACAGCCTGCAGTTCAGCGTCTTAACCACTTGAGCCACCACAGCATATATCATCACACAAATGTTGCACGTTACCCGGTATATTGGCCGATTTGCTTAGTACCTGAACGATATTGTCCACAAGCGCATTGGCCAAGACATGAAGCTGCTGAGGGGTGGGGGGAAGGAAGCTGAAGATTGACATTCTGGAATGGGTATTTAATACTTTGGGCTGCCGTCCAGTTAAGGAAATTATAATCAATTCATTTGCGGGAGGTTTTATCGATTATTGACAAACGGATCAAATCAGCATCGATCTGCCGATGTCTAAACAAGCATTCTTTGTTTGTAAACGATGTGCGGTGGCACAAATGTCTACAGGCACCCCCAGCGAAATCTTCCCTGTGTGAGAGAGGAGGCATGGTTCTTTCCAAATGGCACCTGCAATCGACATTGTTGAAGTACCTGCATTCACGACAGGGCAATTCGAGAAAAGTTTAAAATTGATGCATCTAACCAATTGACTTGCAGTGCCGTCCCAAGCGGACTTAGAGCCGCTTAAATCCATTGACCTCAGTGGACTTTGAGGGGCGTAACGCTATTGAGGATAGCTAGATCTGAGTTCATAGCACCTTAGAGACCAACAAGATTTTGGAGGGTGCGAACGTTCGAGAATCAAAAACTCCCTTCATCAGATATAACGATGGGAGCAGTGTTCCCTCTAAGCTGAGTCAGTGTGAGCTCGCTCACAGTTTCTTAGCCTCCGGCTCACACATTTTTGCCTTAGCTCAGGCAGGGTGGCTCCAGAGCAAGCTGATTTAGGCAGTAGCCAAATTGCTCGCTCACCACTTTAATGTCAGTAGCTCACAAAGTAGAATTTTTGCTCACAGGACTCCACAGCTTAGAGGGAGCATTGAATGGGAGCATTGGCTCTCGAAAGCTTATATCCTGAAAATCTCGTAGACCAACACGTCTACCCCCTGAAACTCTGCCGCGGACGGCACTGTGAATACTGGATGCCCAGTATGCATGTGTTCATGTGACTTACTTCTATTTCTCTTTAGACAAGGTTAGCTTCATCTGCAAGTGACGCACAATCACTTTTGGGAACAAAATCAGAGTCCAGTGGCACCTTTAAGACCAACAAAGATTTATTCAAGGTACGAATAAAGGTGCCACTGGACTCTAATTTTGTTCTACCGCTTCAGACCAACATGGGTGCACACCTGGATCAATCACTTTTGGGTATAATTTAGCCAATTATTATACAAAAGTTTTTAAGCACCATCTCTCTCTCTCTCTGTCTCCACCCATCCCACAAAATCCTGATATGTCTCAATTACAGAAAAATATTATTTTTCCCAAAAAACCACAAACTTGTTTACCTTATTCAGGTCTAAATTTGGTGCCTTTGTTGGAAACAGCCAAAACCAAGTCGCTCCCTCTTCTCTCTCTCTCTCTCACTCACTCTCTTTTGGTCCACCCACTGTTTATCTTCCAGCAGGAATTCTATGGGACAAAGCTCAATCGTCAGCACACCGCCACCTCTGTTTTCCCCGATTATAAATAGTCTACACAGACTACAGGTGTGCTGTGGAAGACACCGTATGGTGACTGGTCTTTTGGGAAGCAACAGAAGTGGTGTTGATGACAAAATCATAGAATCATAGAGATGGAAGGGACCTCCGGGGTCATCTAGTCCAACCCCCTGCACAATGCAGGAAATTTACAAATACCTCCCCCCCACACACACCCAGTGACCCCTGTTCCATGCCCAGAAGATGGCAAAAAACCCTCTAGGATCCCTGGCCTACCGACCTGGAGAACAATTGCTTCCTGACCCCGAAGTGGCAATCGGCATTTCCCTGGGCGTGTAAGAATGGGCCACGAGAACTAAGCACTGATGAAACCCTTCCTGCCCTCCCTCTCATGATCTGTCTCAGTACACAGAAAAAGCAGTGCTGTCAGATGGCCCCCTAGCCTCTGTTTAAAAACCTCCAAAGAAGGAGAACAAAGAGCTGTCGATAAGCGCCCAAATATGTGTTTCAGCTAGCTCAGAGTACAACTAAGCAGGGCTATTTTGGGGCTGGAACGCACAGGAACGGAGTTCCGGCTGGCTCCCAAGCTGGCCACGCCCAGCAGGAACTCATTAGCATAATAGGCCACACCCAACAGCAGAAACTCATTAGGATTGGCTACATTAGGGGTGTGTGGCCTAACATGCAAAGGAGTTCCTGCTACCAAAAAAGCCCTGGGTTTTGACAACAAACAAGGTAAACAGAGTAAGAAGCAAAAGGTGGGTGTGGCTGGATGACTATACTTCCGGTAACATGGGGGTGCAGCCTAATATGCTAATGAGCTATGCTCTCATGGGTGTGGCTCGATATGCTAATGAGTTCCTGTTGTTGGATGTGGCCTATTATGCTAATGAGTTCCTGCGAGGCTTTTTCTACAAAAAAAGCCCTGATCCAAAGGATGGCGTTGCAGTCGCGAAAGGATTCATCTTTAAAAACAAGTTTCTCAATAGAGACTGCCAAGTGTCTTTCAATGACCTAATTGAAGCATCACTCATCTTTCTGATATGCCCATTATGTAAACGGCCTCGGCTGACTGCTTTGCTGGAGAAGGAAAGCCGGCGAACTTCATATTTAAGCAGTGGCTTCAGGGGAGGGGAAAGTCAGGCAGGAGGCAGGTAATCAGGCCTACGTAACATTTCCATGATGTGTCTGACTTACGGAGGAGCTGCGGTGGCTCAAGTGGTTAAGACGCTGAACTGCCAGCTGTGGAAGGTCGATAGTTCAGCAGTCCGAGACCCGAGTGTGCCGCATGACGGAGTGAGCTCCCGTCTCTAGTTCCAGCTCCTGCCAACCTAGCAGTTCAAAAGCAAGAAATTGCAAGTAGATCAATAGGGACCACTTCGGTGGGAAGGTAACAGTGTTCCGTGCGCCTTGGTGTTTAGTCATGCCGGCCACATAACCACGGAAACGTCTTCGGACAGCTCTGGCTCTTCGGCTTGGAAACGGAGATGAGCACCGCAACCCTAGAGTCGGACTCGACTGGCTCTCGAGCAAGGGAAACCTTTACCTTTACCTTTACTATCTGACTTACGGGGCCACCCTATGCCAAGTTCCAGTCTTCTATGCCATTGACGTCAATGGTCTTAGAAAAGTGTAACTGCTTGGAATGGCATTATTACTCTCCTAGGATCCTGAGAAGTCCACTGGCACCATCCCACTGAAATAAATGTAGGGCTGTCACTCTGGGTTGGGACATACTTGGAGATTTGGGGGCGGGGTAGAGCCTGGGGAGGGCGGAGTTTGGGGAGGGGAGGGGGGTATAAAGCCATAGAGCCCTCCCTCCAAAGCTGCCATTTCCTCCTGGGGAATTGATCTTTGTAGTCGGGAGATCAGCTGCAATTCCAGGGGATCTCCAGGCCCTACCTGGAGATTGGCAACCCTGAATGGGAGCTCCGCGCGAGCACAGCAGAGCTTGCGCGCAGCTCCCATGTGTTTCAAAAGGGGTTGCACAGAAGGACTTCTCTGGGGAATGTGTCCTTCCTTAGTTTGTTTATTAAATTAATTCACTTGTGCCCTTCCTTTCTCTGCGGGACGCTTCCCAGTTGTCGCTGTCTGATCGCTCCCTTTAGATCCGTCAGGCATTCGCACCTATGTCGGATCTAAAGGAGCGTGTGATCGGAGCTCACACGACTCTCTTAGTGCTTGTCGTCAGACAAAATGGAGCTCACCTCCGTCCCTTGTTACCTTTGCTTCTCCCGCTCTTCTCTGTTAATCATTCTGCTTTCTCCCTTCCCTGTCCTCCCTCGGAAATCTCCCCATGGGATAGAGCAGGTAGAGAAAGAGGTACTTTTCTCCCTTTCCCACAATACAAGAACTCGTGGGCACTCAGTGAAATTGCTGAGCGGTCGGGTCAGAACGGATAAAAGGAAGTCCTTCTTCACCCAAAGAGTGATTCACACATGGAATTCACTGCCACAGGAGGTGGCGGCGGCTACAAGCATGGACGGCTTCAAGAGGGAACTGGATAAGCATATGGAGCAGAGGTCCATCCGTGGCTATTAGCCACAAGGTATAGATAGGGATATATAGTATAGATGGAGAAGACCCTGATGCTGGGAAAGATTGAAGGTCAAAGAAGACGGGGATGGCAAAGGATGAGATGGTTAGACAGTGTCATAGATGCAACGAACATGAAGTTGAGCAAACTTAGAGGACGGCGGAAGACTGGAAGGCCTGGCGTGGTGTGGTCCATGGGGTCGCGAAGAGTCGGACTCGACTGTGCAACTGAACAACAACAAATAGATAGGGACTCTCAGTCTGGGGCAAGGGATGCTCTGTATTCTTGGTGCTTGGGGGGGAGGCCAACAGTGGGAGGGCTTCTAGTGTCCTGGCCCCACTGCTGGACCTCCTAATGGCACCTGGTATTTTTGGCCACTGTGTGACACAGAGTGTTGGACTGGATGGGCCTTTGGCCTGATCCAATATTGGCTTCTCTGATGTTCTTATGTTCATTACCCAAATTTGTACTGCATGAGTCTTTTTTTTGCTGATGTTACCCTGTGTCAGGGCCCAGGGCCTGGAGGCAAGCACGTTATCAACCGGGAAAGCAGAAAATGGCCGGCTGCCAAGTTTATGGGCAGGTAAACAGGTACAGGAAGTC
>NW_015169248.1:206586-207727 GCF_001447785.1 Gekko japonicus | reverse complement strand
AGTACTTGAACTGCATTATCTCCAATGGATATTTCTTTGGGAGAAAGAAGTCAGCCAGTCTTAAGTGCCCTCTAGTGTCTGGAAATGGGATAGAATCAGGCGAGTAGTCCTTTTGGTCTGAAGCAACAGAACAAAGTTTGAGTCCAGCAGCCCCTTTAAGACCATCAAAAGTCCTTTCCGCACTAGACCTTCAATCCTGGTTCAACCTTGTTCCCGAACTTACATTCTAGAAGAAGAAGAAGAGAAGAGAAGAGATTGGATTTATACCCCGCCCTTCACTACCCAAAGGTGTCTCAGAGCGGCTTACAAACTCCTTTCCCTTCCCCTCCCCACAACAGACACCCTGTGAGGTGGGTGGGGCTGAGAGAACTCTGACACAAACTGCTCTTTTTCAAGGACAGCTGTGCCAGAGCTTGTGACTGACCCAAGGTCACATCAGCAGGTGCAAGTGGAGGAGTGGGGAGTCAAACCCGGTTCTCCCAGATTAGAGTCTGCACACTTAACCACTACACCAAACTGGCTCTCACTACACTACATGAGTTCACCCCTATAATTATCTCGGGGTATTCTTTGTTAACCCTGATGCTGGGAAAGACTGAAGGTCAAAGAAGACGGGGACGGCAAAGGATGAGGTGGTTAGACAGTGTCATAGATGCAACCAACATGAAGTTGAGCAGACTTCAGAGGATGGCGGAAGACAGGAGGGCCTGGCGGGATCTGGTCCATGGGGTCACGAAGAGTCGGACTCAACTGTGCGACTGAACAACAACAACAACAACAAATTCTTTGTTGCCACATTACATCGAGGTCACCCTGGTTTCGCCCCACACTTGTCCCAGGATAAACGGATGCTGTTATAACCAGGGATAAATGCAAGGTATTGTGTCGCAAGTTGAACTCTGATAAAACCAGGGATGAGTTCCAAGTGTGGAAAGGACCAAAGTTTAGTTTTGGGTATAAGCTTCAGTGTGCATCTGAAGAGCTCTGTAAGTTTAGCCTGGAGAGGAGACGACTGAAAAGTGATATGATGACCATCTTCAAGTACTTGAAGGGCTGTCATAAAGAGGATGGTGCGGAGGTGTTTTCTGTTGCCCCAGAAAGTCGGACCAGAACCCATTGGTTGAAATTAAAAGAGTTTTGG